>NW_025999977.1:31066810-31086908 GCF_001458135.2 Marmota marmota marmota
GCAGCGGCTGGCGGGTCTGGACCTCTGCGCTGCGTGGCGGAGATTCACTCGTCTAGCGCAGACTGTCACCTCCAAAAATCCTACCGATTCCCGGCCGATCTCTCTTTAGTGGAATTTTGCTAGGAGTTTCTCAGCAGGTCGAATCTAAGCGTATCCATGCGTCTCTCTGACCCCGTTGTTGAGGAGGTACTGAAAGCGCTGCCTCCCCTCTCACCGCCATGTTGGATCCCCCCCTGAATGGACCCTTGAAGGGTGGTTTGAATTTGGCTAGGTGGTGATAAGACACGGGGCTTCTAAGTGATGAGAATAATGCAAGCAAATATCAGAAAGAAGAGAGATGTATGATGGCAGAACAGTTTTCATCCATTATCGCTTCAACACTAAAGAAGCACTCGCCCTATTTTGTGAATTCTTTTGGATTTTCTACAAAGACAATTATGTCATTAGGAAATAAAGACATTTTTATTTCTTCACTCCCAATCTATATACTTTTCATGTCTTATTGCATTAGCTATAACTTTTAATAGAATGTTGAAAAACTGGTGAGAAGGGGCATCCTTTCCTTGTTACTAATAGTAGCTTATTTTAATCCAGGAAAGCAAATTTCTCACCATTTATGTATGATGTTAACTGTAGGATTTTTGATGTTCATTATTGTTATGGTTTGGATGTGAGGTGTCCTCCAAAGCTCATGTGTGAGACAATGCAAGAGCATTCAGAGGGAAAATGATCAGGTTGTGAGAGCCTTAACCCAATCAGTGAATCATCCCTTGATGGGATTAACTGAGTTGTAACTAGAGGCAAGTGAGGTGTGGCCAGAACAGGTGGGTCATTGGGGCCGTGGATTTAGAGTATATATTTGTATCTGGCAAGTGGAGATATCTTTCTCTCCTTTCTGATTATCAGGTGGGCTGCTTCCCTCCACTACACTCTTCCACCATGATGCTCTGCCTCACCCAGAGCCCCAAGGAATGAAGCCTGCTGTATATGGATTGAGACTCTGAAACTATGAGCCCCCAAATAAACTTTTTCTCCTCTAAAATTGTTCTGGTTAGGTCTTTTAGTCCCAGTGGTGAAATAGCTGCCTAAAACATTTATCAACTTGAGGTTACCCTCTCTTTGTAATTTGCTGAGACTTTGTTTTGTTTGTTTTTCAGGTTTTTAAAATTCTTTCTTTCTCTCTTTCTTTCTTTCTGTTTTCATTGTAGATGAACACAATACTTTTACTTTATTTATTTATGTGGAGCTGAGGATCGAACCCAGTGCATCACATGCGCCATGTGAGTGCTCTACCACTGAGTCACAACCCTAGCCCTGTTTTCAGGTTTTTACACGAATAAATGTTGGATGTTGTTAAATGCTCTGAATCTATTTATATGATCATGTGATTTTTATTCTTTGATCTGTTAATGTGATATATTAATTGATTTCAAAATTCTGAATCACCACCTTGCATATCCCTGAGGATAAATTCCACTTGGTTGTAGTATATAATTCAATTTGCTAATATTGTGTTGAGAATTTTGGATCTACATTCATGAGATACCAACGAGTGGTTTTCTTATAATGTTTTTGTCTGATTTTGACATTTGAGTTGTGCTGGCCTCATAGAATGAATTGGAAAATATATAATCTGCTTCTTTATTCTGAAAGAGATTGTAGAAAATTGTAGTAATTTCTTCCTTAAATATGTGGTAGAATTTACCAGTGAACTCATCCAGGCCTAATGATCTCTCTTTGGGAAGGTTATTAATTATTTATTCCATTTTTAAATATGGATATAGGTTTACTCAGATTGTCTATCTATCATGTTCTTTTGAAATGCCCCCTGAAGTTCTGTTATCATACCACCACAAAGAGTTCTAGATTGTGGAGTAATCCCAATCCTTCCAAAATTCCCATAACTACCTGTACAAGCTCCCTCTTGTTGTTATAAGAATTATGATTTTCCAACTTATTTGCACTTAAAACCTTTGGTCACTTCCTATTAAATATACTTTTCTATTGGGGTAGCTTTAGATTTACAGAAAATGTGCAGATAGTACAGATAGTTCCCATATAACCAACACATAGTTGTCCCTGTTGTTAATACCTTACATTACTATAGTAAATTTGCCATAATTGCACCAATATTTTTATGCAACATTGATAGGAAATTGTCACAATATACCTTTATTAATATGCTATTATCAATTAAACTGTATACTTTATTAAAATTTAGGTTTTTCTCTAATGTTATTAGGCATTTCTGACACTATTCTCTCCATCCCTCCACCCACATTTCTATTAATTCACATTCTATTAGGCATAACTTTTAAAATTTTTGATGTTTAGATATAGATGGAGGTTTATTTAGGTAAGTAGATATATATTCAAAGGAGAATAAGGACAATCCCAAGAGATATCTCTTGGATCAAAAGGAGGAATACACATTCAAAGAAGAATGTGGGATATCTCTAGGTGAAAAGATTAGGTTATAATTTTTAATCATGTCAAAATCTTTTGAATTACTATTGCCATCCATCATATACTCTGTTCCTTTATTTTAGGTTGCAGATAACCTTTTGTAAGCATACCTTCTATATCTTAATCCACTGACAAAATTTCTAAACACCTTAGGGTCTAAGATATATAGACTTCACCTAGAATAACCCCCACATTCACAATGATCTTTAAAAAGCAGAGCTCAAACCCTTCAGGCAGCATGAGTAACCTCATCAACTTGCCTACACATCTATTTCTTGTCTATAAGGATAGAATGCCTTGCTTAAATCCACGTATACTAGGCTGATTTCCCTACTTCAACTACTAGCACAGAAATAAATAAATAAATAAATGTGTGTGTGTGTGTGTGTGTGTGTGTGTATAATGTTGCATTTTAGGAATATCTGCGTTGAGTCTACTTAATTTTACTTTCTCATCCAGAGAGTTATAAAACAACTCAACTACCTTGTTGTGCTAAAATTAAAGGAATAATTTATAGAAATGGGTTTGATTTTGTATTTTCTGGAAACCAGAACTACTTCTGCACATCTCTAAGCTTTTATTTTGCTTTCTCAACACATTCTCTCCAAGTTACTCAAGTAAAGAAAAAAGAAAACAAAAAACCCATGGTTTGCATAAATGTTATATATTATAAATAAATATTATTATATATTATTATATATTATTTTCCCTTTTAAATAATTTGTCACTGAGTCTTGTTTTTTTTGGAAATTTGTTTCTTTCAAATCTAAAACATTATTTATCTTCTTACATATTATGCATTCAGGGTCACCTGGCTACCTTCTACCAAAAAGGTCATCATTTCTTTTCTATCAATTCTACCTAAGTGTCTTTTATAATATTGTTTTATATATATATATATATTTTGTACCAGAGATTGAACCCAGGGGCACTTAACCACTGAAGTATTTTAGCCTGGTCTGACAAAAACAACAGAATAACATAGAAAGTTTAAGCAGCCTTAAAGTCACAAAGCAATTCATTTTGGAAAATATAAAGATGAAAATTATATCTTTAAAGTGATTCCTGATTTATTAGTTGTTACCTATTATTAACCCTTAATGAAAATTATCCTTAAAGTTTACATCTTTTACTTTAAAGTAAAGACTTATAGAACATCATATAGCATTGCAAACTTGCTGCAGAACTAGACCTTTTATATATTTTATTTAGAGACAGGGTCTTGCTAAGTTGCTTAGGGCCTCGCTAAGTTATAATATTGTTAATTTTTTAAAAACATAATTTAATGTTTTATTTCCCAAACTCTCAGGTTGATGGGAACTCTGAAGAAAGTTAACAATGTGGTGTATTATCTCCATCTAGAGGTCATTTTAACTGTAAAAGCTTTGACAAGAATTCTGTATTTTCTTTGCATTGATATTAAAGATATTCTTAATAGTTGACAACCATACTGTTTTATCAAGTACAATTCCATTAGTTTCCCTGCAGTGTTTTCTGATTCAATGCAGATGCAATTTATATGGTTTGAGAAAGCAAAGGCAGTATACTTCACAGAAGAAAGAGTGATCATGTAATACCAGATCTGAGTTCTAGTTCCTATTTTTCCACTTACTGTGTGAACCGGTTACCAATCAATATACACATTCACACACACACACACACACACACATACAGGCACGCACACTCATACACACTGTGCTTTGTTTACCCTACTTAGAAAATGAAAACAGGCTGTTCTGTGAATCACATGCTATAGGGCATGTGGACATAATTTGCAAATGGTAGAGTACAACAAATATGTAAGACATTATTTATGATTAAGGCCATCCCTGTTTGACCTACAAGCTGCAAATCCATTGGTCATTTTATTCTCTTGATTTCAGAAGTATTTTAGCCTGGTCTGACAAAAACAACAGAATAAAATAGAAAGTTTAAGCAGCCTTAAAGTCACAAAGCAATTCATTTTGGAAAATATAAAGATGAAAATTATATCTTTAAAGCGAGTCCTGATTTATTAGTTGTTACCTATTATTAACCCTTAATGAAAATTATTCTTAATGATTACATCTTTTATTTTAAAGTAAAGACTTATAGAACATCATATAACATTGCAAACTTGCTGCAGAACTAGATGGTAAATATTTTAGGCTTGGAGCCAGATAATCTCTTTTACACCTACTCTATTGCTATGAACAATGCATGGGTGTGGCTGTGCTCCAGTAAATCTTTATTTATAAAAACAGGCAGTCAGAAATTTGGCCTGCAGGCCATACTTTGTTACTCATACTGAATGAACGAGAAAAGGTTTAACATCTTAACATACTGAAAATGATTTCATTAAAAGAAGATTTTTCTCAACGTTCTATTATAATTAATTATGGAATAGGTTTACCTAAATTTCACCCATTATTTCTCAAGTCAAAGTTTAAGTTGCTCTTATATCACCTTTTACCTCAACTGTTTAACTGAATAATTTTTGCATTCAAATTTATTAATATTTATCAATCAATTACATTTGAGTATTTTTAAATTAAAAACTGATACCAAATAAAAAATCATGGGAAACACATTTGGATCATTGCTTTGCATATGTATCGATGAGATTTAATTTTGGAGTTAAACCTCATTGTTACAGACAAGGCATTTATTTCACAACAAAAAGTTAAAAAAAGATAGATAATGGAGAAGTAACCAGATTGGTGGAAGATAGACTACAGCAACTACTAAGGGTGAGTTCAGCATAATCTGTGCTTACAAAATGGATCTCAAGATACTTAGGAAACCCTCAGACAAGATTCAATATTGTTCCTCTATGAAAATTGGAAACTCACATTGGTAAATGTCCTCAGGTTGAGGATTTACATCAAATGTACATTTTAAATGTGATTCTTCATAAATACAGATCAATGAATGGGAAAAGGATGAGAACAGAAGAGGAAGAGCTTTAGAGGAAGAAGACAGGATTAGGGAGGGGCAGAAGGAGGAAAAGGGAAATAGAGGGGAAGGGAAAAAGCTCAGACAGAGTTAGGAGCAAAATGTGTGTTCTTTCTGCATCCTAATCTGGCTAACCAAATGCCAAACACCTCCAATTATTAAGGAATGGGGAAAGTGGGGTGGAGGGGAGAGAGATGGAGGGAAGGCAGGGATGGGGGGAGAGATGTTTGATCAATACACATTGACTACAGTAACTCATAAAAATGGAAGACAGGAAGTACTTAACACATACACATGTTAGTTTATTAGTATATTTTAATACTATGTGAATTAAACTATCTAGGAAAATGTGGCTATGGAAATAATAACCAACACTCTTATATACTAGGGAAGTGATCTTAAAAATCTCTACCAGGATGTAACTGCAACTGTCCCTTTCCTAGAGTTTTTGCAGAAGCACCATGGGTAAGAATAATACTTTCTCTACTAGGTGCTTCAGTTCCTAAGTCAAGATGCTCTATCCATGCAAGCCATGCTAGGGAAATCATTCACAAATTCTGCGGGCTTTGTGCCTCAGCCATCTCTAGGATGTATGCGGGAAGGCAAAATCTTCACAGGAGGAAGGAAGAGATGGTGAGGTGGGTGAGATATGGACCACCCTGTCATGAAAGAAGTCAGGAACCAGGATTGCAGCTCATCTTAGGCCAAGTAAGGGCAGCTTCTAAAAACCTTTTCATATTTCAGCCTTTGTTTTTAAAATTTGGGGGATTTAGGAAACGTTATGGGATTCCTGCACACGGAGTTTTAAATGAGATTTTTGTGATGGAGCGCCCCCTGCTGACAGCAAGCCAAAGAAACAGTATGATCTGGGAAGTTGGTTTGTACTTCAGTTAGGTGGGCAAAAATGATTTCCCGAAGGTCAAATGGGGACCTGTGGAAAAGCAGCTATTTGGAGAGAGTTTTTTACATAACAGTGTAAGGAGGGAATCAAATACACCCAGAGAGGGGATGGATTTATGGAAATTTAAGATTGAAGAAAGTGTCATAAATGGTTATTTCATCTTCTTAGCATCTAAAATACCTATCTGTATTGTTGGGGAGGGGGGGGAACTAAGGAATTAAATGCAACTAAAAGGAAGAACAATAACTAAAAGCAATGTATTTCTTCTTATTTGTGTTTTACAATTTTAAATATACAAAGGGTCCGAAACAAATCCTGAATAGTTTTTTTCTTGCCCCAAGGATATTCACGCATGCCACCCAAATAATTAAATTCCCTATGTTTAGAATGAGAAATTATACTCCATCTATGTATGATGTATCAAAGTGCATTCTACTGTCATTTATAACTAAGGAAAACAAATAAAAATTTTCCTGTATTTGGCCTTTCTTGTATTATAACTGGCTTTTCTTTGACCTGTGGAAATTGTATCTGATGACTCAGCAACTCAGAAGAAAATGGCTAACGTATTTTTTTATTATTTGAAGCATTCTTTCTATATTTTGTTTAGAACATGACATTATTTCAGTATGTTTTCAAACAAAATGCTATGTTGTTAGATTTAATTATAATTTATCATCTGCAAAGGCATTAGACTTAGTAGATTCATTGATGAAGTCTTCAATGAAAGTTTAAATTAAATGTATTTAAAATATGCTTAAAAAGAAATACATGAGAATAAAAAATAGCACAGTTGCTGTACTATCTCCTAAACACATTTTTTTCCCAGTGAATATGGCTGACAAGTTCATTGGGTCAATTGTAGCTTTAAAAATCCATTGCAAAATATAAAGAGCATATTAGAACACAAAATACTGCACAAATCCTGTATACTTACCACAGGTGACAGTATCCATTCATGGGCGCTCTAGCAACAGCTCGTTCACCTAAAGTTTTTCCTGAAAGATAAATGTGCTTTTAGAACTTTCATGTGAGTTGTTAGGAGGTGGATTCTGTAATTATATCAGTGGTTCCTAAAGTATGATCCCAAGACCAAAAGCATTATCATCACCTGGAAATGTGTTAGAAAAGCACATGTGGGAGACTACTCAATCATAAACTCTGCGTTTTAACCCTCCTCCAATGATTCTGATGTGTGTTAAGGTTCAAGACCCACTTGATTAACAGACTTAACCAAGCACAAGAAAATCATTCAGTCACTACTTCAAAGCATAGAATTTTTTTTTTTTTGTAATCAATTCAAACAACATTTACTGAATAACTACTAAGTGCTATATCTGGGAATAAAATGTCAAATAAGACACAGTCCTTGACTTTCAGGGCTCACAGGTCAGAAGGTGGCAAGTATATAAACAAGTAAATTGCCAAAAAAAAAAAGCAAGGAGAAAGAAAACAGAACACAGAAGAATGAGTGTCTAAAGGAGTAAGGAAGATGATGTTCTTACTGAGTCACTTGCAATAATGAAGAGGCTCAGTGACAGAAATTATTTCCCTAAGTTATTTCACTTAATTTTAGAATAACTCTGATAACTCTGATCATGTAGTAATTACTTTGGGCAGAGGTGTGTCTAATACTTTGAAAAAATCAAAATGTTTTAAAGAAAATCACATTCTCAGAATGTTTCTCAAAGAGGCCATTTTGTTTTATACCTTCTTTCTCCACTCCCCCACTTCTTTTTTTATTTTTATTTTTTTGCTTGAAAAGACTATCCAATGATATAGAAAATACCTTTCTATATAAATGGTTGAGATAACCTTTATGATTAAGAATCTTCAATTCTAAAACTATTCTCCCATTTGTTGATTTGTTAGGTAGCACTATATAGCTCTATCCAAAGGGAATTAAAAAGTAAAGTATTTTAATAATAACTGATATTAAATTATGTACAAATATGAAAGGAGTTAGTACTTTTAAGTGAGTGGCAAAAACATACTTGTTAGTGTAAAAATATTAAAAACTAAATCAACGTTTAGAAACATTGCTAAATAAAACTTTTAGTGTACTACCACATGACTAAAATAGAGGTGACTCCATCACTCTTAGAATACAAAAGAAAGTTGGGAAATTTACAGGCTGGATTCCCATGTAGCTGAAGCCCAAAAGGAAAGCTATTTCTATTACAGAACTGTATTTTGTACTCTTTTTGAGACATTTGTATAGATCACTTAATTATGAAGAATATAGTAACATTCCTTTAAATGTTAAGATTTCTATTTTATTTGGAATATGTTAGGGTCAATCATAATGCTTCAAAAAGGTACTGCATAATGATATATTCACTGTGAGTTTTATAAAAGAATTCTGCACTTTTCAAAGATCAAAGTTTCCTTGGTACAACAAACACATTATTTTGAGGAAAAAAAAAAAAAACAGTCAATACTTCTTCCCTTATACCAAATCCACCATTCTTCAATAGCTGGCCTGAATCCTTGCTCTCAACTCCATTGTACTTGTTCATAACCTTATTAAGCACATACACTAAATTATAATTGACGGGTGCTTTATTGATATTTTTCACATAGTAAGTTCCTTAGTGTATTATTGTCTTGATAATATTTATGTCTTTCCTCTGCCTTCCTCTAACCCTCATTTTAACATTGCTCCTAGACACAATAATTTTGAATAAATATTTCTTTCTTTCTTTTTTAGAGAGAGAGAGAGAGAGAGAGAGAGAGAGAGAGAGAATTTTAATATTTATTTTTCAGTTTTCGACAGACACAACATCTTTGTTTGTATGTGATGCGGAGGATAGAACCCGGGCCGCACGCATGCCAGGCGAGCGCACTACCGCTTGAGCCACATCCCCAGCCTGAATAAATATTTCTTACACGGATGAATAAAAGGAATGAAGTCTTTTTTAACTTATTTCAATAAAGTCTTCTTAATTATTTCAATATCTGAGGTATTTCTCCTTTTTCTTTGACATGATAAATTTTCCTTCCTTTCTTTCCTCCCTTTTTCCTTTTCCCTCCATATCTTCCTTCCTCCCTCCTTCCTTTCTTCCTATATATTCTACTTCAATTCTATGCTGCATCTTACCCCGGGATTTCCTCCAGCATATATCCATTTCATTAATTCAGTTAAACTCCTGAACCATTTAAAAATAGAGATTCAAAGTAATTTTACTCTATGGGGAACTGTTAACTTCCATAAGAAAGACTTCCCCGTATCAAACTCCAATCCTTGCAATCACATACTCCACGGTATACAATCTCACAATCCGTTATGTACCATCATCCCATTTATTAAACACCTAAAAAACGTACGTAGAAAAACAAATACACCACTTCTGTAACTTTGAAATAAATATTGATGCTTTTAGAGTTCTGTTCTTTTGAGGAAAGTAAGAGGAATGAATAGTGATAACATTCATTACTATTATTAAAGATAAAAAATTATGTACTGAGCTCCAGATTATAATTTACAACATATTGTGATACACCTGTGTCAATTTCATTTAAATATTTGTAGAACTAAAAACTTGGGACTAGATGGGTTAATACCCTGCACTCTTCTTTGATAACAGCTTATTCCATTTTGGTTCCTTATACATAAGGTTATTTGAATAAAAGTGCCTTCCCATCAGTTGTAAGTTTCCCCATAGTCTATTTTGAGACTCTATGTATTCTGTTATTCCATTTTTGTGATCTTCACCTGCTACCTGCTAATATAAAGCCCAGGTTAGGGCAAGTGCTTAAGAAAAACTTGTATCTAATTTCTGAAAGTATCAAACATTTTACACAAATATATTTATATTTTCTCAGTAGATATGAAAATTAAATACTTTGTTCTATTTGATTAAATTTCTATTTTCCTTGAAGTTAATAAATCTCTTCTCTAGAATTCCACTTTGTATTTAGCCTGCAAATTGGACTGCTCCAGACAAACTGATCCACAAAGCTGATAATGAATATGACAAACAAGAAGGGAGGTCCTCTTATTTTCCTCCCTCTGCAGGAAGACTAAAGTGCAGAGGTCATTCCATAAACATTATCTCCAAGCTGAAGTATCACAAAGAGTTTGGTAATATTTCCTTTGTAGAAATAAACACAACAGAGAACTATATGGGGAGGAGATCTCTCTTGCCATTTCTTCCTCATGCTATCTTAGAGAAGACAGGCTTGGAAAAGAGTTGGCTTTGGAATAAAAGAAGAATTTTAGGGGTCATGATGCCAAATTATAATGCTGAAGCTCAGAGAGATGGCAGTTAGGAGCTTTTATAAGAAAGTGTTTTGGCATTCATTGAGAGTCAAGGTGAAATATGAAAATGATAACACTAAGAACAACAATTTGACATTCTGGCTATTGTTTGTTGTTATTAGGGAATTTTAAAAAATATACAAAAAAGTATAGATGACAGTATAAAAGATCATGATGTATTTATCAGTTAGCTTTAACATTATTAACTCAAGATTAATCTTGATTTATCAAGATATATTTTGAAAAAAACATGAGAGTTTCTTTCCTTATGGTCTCCAGAGTACTCCCCTGAATATGTAAGGTGTGTTATTTTAATTGTGGTAGATTACTGCTGGTGACAATAGTCCTTTGCCTATTATTGTTCCCCAAATACTACCACTTAATGTCTTTCTGTGATTATATAAACTTTAGAAGGTGATATTTGAGGGTTTTTTTCAGTTGCCTATTCTAATATGCTCAAATATTTTTAAACAATGTATATTTTAGTTCTAAGAAAACTGTCCTGAGACTGTGTGTATTTTTTGCTACTAGGATATACTAAAGTAAATTAAACATATTGATTTTAATTAAGATTATTTAGATTTAATTATAATTCACTAGCAGTTTATTTTAGATCCTAATTGCCACTTGAGAATAACCAGTCTTGAAAAAATACTTACCAATATTAGCATAATGTTTCTTTTCTTGTGTGTTTGTAGACAACTCACTCATGTCTCCATAAGCACGAACAAGTCGCCACATATACTCTGCTTCATCTTTAAACTGAAAAGATAAAATTGCCCATTAGATGTACTCAATATTTGTTCAGACTAAAACTGTTTTCCAACTGCAACTTTTAACAATTGGTATTTTAAGTAACTGAATCTATGCATACACAAATTTAAGTATTTAACATTTTAAATCCAAATATCTATGACTAAGAAATGTGACCTAATGTATTATTGAATCTTAAACCTAATTAATATTACCTAGGCACTTGGTCTTAGTATGTAGAAGAGAGAAATGACAGGTATCAGAATCCATAAATTCTCTGTGAGTTATGGTACCTTCTTATTTTTCTAAGTTATTTATTTTATCAATATAGATAGCTCAGTGAACATTATGAATAATATCTGTATACTTAAGTATATATACTCAAAAGGGTAATCATACTTTTAACCTAAACTTCCCAAATATAATCTTGAAGATTTTTTAAGGTTTTAAAATTTTATTGACAGATAGTAATTGTATTTTTTATGGGGTACAGTGTGATGTCTTGGCATATTTCTACTCAGAATACTTAGGTTTTTAGACAATGTGTTTAGAGGTTAGGCTTAAATTGCTCATGGGAAAGATTTTTTTTTCTTTTGAGGATACTGCAATATCCTCCCCTGACACCTTTTTCTTTACTGGTAGTGGAAAAAGGGATGAGTTTTTCCATTCAGGTCCAACATTAAAGATTGCAAAATGACCACCGGTTGAAATACCTTTAAATATTGATAGTCCCATCATACGAATAACAAAATAGAAAAATTAAAATATTGTTTTTCCTCTCCCCAGAGAACAGGTACTATATGCCTTGGCATAATGTCTTATTCTTAATCATTTATGTATATAAATTAATAAAAAAGGAAATCCTTATAATTATAGGTCTGGTACCTATTTTTAGATAAGTTTCATTAACTCTTTTTTTTTCATTTTTAAAATTTTTTATTTGTTCTCTAGTTATACATGATAGTAACCTTTTTTTTTTTTTTTTTTTTTTTTTTTAGTACCAGGGATTGAACCCAGGGGCACTCAACCACTGAGCCACACCCTTTTTTGTATTTTATTTAGAGACAGGGTCTCACTGAGTTGCTTAGCTCTTCACTTTTTTTGCTGAGGCTGGCTTTGAACTCATGATCCTCCTGCCTTAGCCTCCTGAGCCACTGGGATTATAGGCGTGTGCCACCATGCCTGGCAGTAAAATGTGTTTTGATATATCATACATATCATACATACATGGAGTACAACTTCCCATTTGTGTGATTGTATGTGATGTGGAGTTATGCTGGTCATGTATTCATATTAGAACATAAGAAATTTATGTCCCATTCATTCTATTGTCTTTCCTATTCCTATCCTCCCTTCCCTTTATTCCCCTTTGTCTAATCCAGTGAACTTCTATTCTTTCCTCTGCCCTGCTTAATGTGAGTTAGCATCTGCATATTAGACAGAACTTTTGGCCTTTGGTTTTTTAGGGATTGGCTTATTTCACTTAGCATGACAGTCTCCAGTTTCATCCATTTATTGGCAAATGCCGTAATTTCATTTTTGTTTATGGTGGAGTAATTTTCCATTATGTATGTACCAGATTTTCTTTATCCATTCACCTGTTTAAGAACCTCTAGGTTGGTTCCACAGTTTAGTTATTATGAATTGAGCTGCTATAAACATTGATGTGGCCATGTCACTATAGTATGCTGATTTTAAGTACTTTGGGTATAGACTGAAGAGTGGGATAACTGGGTCAAATGGTGTTCCATTCCAAGTTTTCTGAGGGATCTCCATACTGATTTCCAGAGTGGCTGCACCAATTTGCAGTGCCACCAGCAATGTATGAGTGTTCCTTTTTCCCCACATCTTCACCAACATTTATTGTTACTTGTATTCTTGATATTTGCCATTCTGACTGAAGTGAGACGAAATCTCAGTGTAGCTTTAATTTGCATTCCTCTAATTGCTAGAGATATTGAACATTTTTTCATATATTTATTAACTGATTGTATTTCTTCTTCTGTGATGTGTGTGTTAAGTTCCTTTTTCCATTTATTGATTGGGTTATTTGTTTTTTGGTGTTAAGTTTTTTGAGTTCTTTATATGGAGATTAATACTCTATCTGAGGTGCATGTGGCAAAGATTTTCTCCCATTCTGTAGGCTCTCGCTTCACATTACTGATTGTTTTCTTTGCAGTAAAGAAGTTTTTCATTTGATACTATCCCATTTATTGGTTCTTGATTTTACTTCTTGCACTTTAGGAGTATTGTTGAGGAATTTGGTTCCTAAGACAATGTGATGGAGATTTGGGTGTACTTTTTCTTCTAGTAGGCACAGGGTCTCTGGGATAATGCCTAGGTCCTTAATCCACTTGAGTTTTGTGTAGGGTGAGAAATAGGGGACTAATTTCATTTTTCTATATATGGATTTCCAGTTTTTCTAGCATCATTTGTTGAAGAGGCTACCTTTTCTCCAATGTATGTTTATAGCACCTTTGTCTAATATGATATAACTATATTTATGTGAGTTAGTCTCTGTGTCTTCCATTCTGTACCACTGGTCTTCAAGTCTGTTTTGGTGCCAACACCATGCTATTTTGTTACTATAGCTCTATCATATAAATTAAGGTCTTGTATTGTGATGCCTCCTGCTTCAATTTTCTCACTGAAGATTGCTTTGACTATTCTGGGCCTCTTGTTTTTCCAAGTGAATTTTATAACTGCCTTTTCTATTTCTAAGAAGAATGTCATTGGAATTTTAGTAAGAATTGCTTTAAATCTGTTTAGCACTTTTGGTAGTATGGACATTTTGACATTATTAGTTCTGCCTATCCAAGAATGTGAGAGATCTTTCCATCTTTTAAGGTCTTCTTCAATTTCTTTCTTTAGTGTTCTCTTAGTTTTCATTGTGGAAGTCTTTCACATAGTGGACTAGCAATCATAAATATTTATGGCTCAAACAATGGAGCATCTGCATACATCAAACAAATCTTTCTCAATTTCAAGAATCAAATAGACCACAGCACAATAATACTTGGTGACTTTAACATACCTCTCTCACAACTGAATAGATTCTCCAAACAAAAAGAAGCTATAGAACTAAAAAATACAATTAATAATTTATATATATATATATATATATATATATATATATATATAGAGAGAGAGAGAGAGAGAGAGAGAGAGACACTTTAATATATATATTATATATATATAATATTTCATCCATCAATCACTGAATATACTTTCTTCTCAGCAACCCATAGATCCTTCTGTACAATAGACCATATCTTATGCCACAAAGCAACTCTTAGCAAATACAAAAAAGAGAGTTAATACCCTGCATTCTGTCAGATCATATGGAATGAAATTAAAAATCAATGATAAAATTAAAAATAGAATCTACTCTAATACCTGGGGAATAAATAATATGCTCTTCAGTGACCAATGGATAGAAAAAGAAATCAGGATGAAATTAAAAAATTACTTAGAGGTAAATGAGAATAGTGATACAACACATCAAGATTGAAAGGACACTATGAAGAAGATGCCAAGAGGAAATCATTGAGCTCATTCATTAAAAGAATAGAAAGTCACTGAATAAATAACCTAACATTACATCTCAAAGCCCTAGAAAAAGAACAAATCAACACCAAAAGCAGTGTAAGACAGAAAATACTTAAAATCAGAATTGAAATCAATGAAATTGAAACCAAAACAATCCAAAAAAATCAATGAAACAAAAAGTTGTTTCTTTGAAAAAGTAAATAAAATTGATAGACCCTTATTCATGTTAATGAAGAGACAGAGAAAAAAAACAAATTACTGAAATTCATAATGAAAAAGGAAATATCATAATGGATACCTCTGAAATACAGGCAATAATCAGAAACTATATTGAAAATTTATTCTCTAATAAAATAGAAAACTGTGATGACATCAACAAATTTCTAGAGACATATGGCCTATACAAATTGAATCAACAGGACATACAAAATTTAAACAGATCAGTTTCAAGCAATAAAAGTGAAGATGTCATCAAAAGCCTACCAAGAAAGAAAAGCCCAGGACCAGACGGGTTCTCAACCTAGTTTTACCAGACCTTCAAAGAAAAACTAACACCAATCCTCCTCAAATCATTCTATGAAATTGAAAATAAGGGAATCCTTCCAAACTCATTCTTTGAAGCATGTGATACCAAAGCCAGACAAAGACATCAAGGAAAGAAAACTTCAGATCAATATCCCTGATGGACATAGATGCAAAAATTATTAATAAAATACTGGCAAATCACATACAAAAACATATTACAAAGATAGTGCAGCATGATCAAGTGGGGTTCATCCCAGAGATGCGAGGTTGGGTCAACATACAGAAATTAATAACATAATTCATCACATCAACAGACTTAACAGACAAGAATCATGTGATCATCTCAATAGATGCAGAAAAAGAATTTGACAAAATACAAAATCCATTCATGCTCAAAATACTAGAAAAACTAGGGAAAGAACATCTTTCAACATTGTAGAAGCTATATATGTTAAACCCAAGGCCAACATCATTCTAAATGTAGAAACATTGAAAGCATTCCTTCTAAAACTTGGAATAAGACAGGGATACACTCTTTCACCATTTCTATTCAACATAGTCCTTGAAATTCTAGCCAGAACAATTAGAAGAAAGACATTAAAGGGATACAAATAGGAAAAGAAGAACTCAAACTATCTTACTTTGCTTACATGATTCTATATTTAGAAGACCCCCCCAAAACACCAATTTCTAGAACTAGTGAATGACCTCAGCAAAGTAGCAGGATATAACAACACACATTAATCAATTGCATTCCCTAAACTTTAGTGATGAATCAACTGAAAGAGAAATAAGGAAAACTATCCCATTCATAGTAGCTTCAAAGAAAATAAAATATTTGGGAATCAACCAAATATTTGGTTAGATATGCTGGAGGCTCTTCATAGAATGCAAATTGGTCTGGAGATTTTAAGCCAGCACACCTCTGGGCTCAGCAATCGCGAGTCTTCACTGGAAGATTTCCCCCCAGCGATCTCCCCTGGGTTCCACTTGTGGGTGGAGGAGCCAATTCTTAGTCCACTGTGTCACCTGCAGACCCAACATTTCCTGGTCTTGGGCTCAGTCTCCAAACTCAATCTCTCCTGCTCTGGCCCTTTCAAATTCCTGGCCAGGCATGTCTCTCCCAGCTGATCCTGCAAGCAGCTGGATTGGGACAGGGAAAGGGAGAGCTGGGTAGGTTTCCACAACCAATATTCCTCTGTGTAAACCTTTCTCCACATTTGATTTTTTCCTGGTCACACAGGCACTCTCTATGTCATGCAATGTGGGTTTGCAAGACTTGTATTTCAGGCCAAACTCAGGTTTACCAGGAATTTTCTCCCCCAGCTGCTGGCCCCCATGAAGTGGCTGCAAAATTATTCCTTCCTTTGTCTTCCACATGCCACAGGGAGAGAATCAGCTTCTTTCCCACATGAGGATATTGTGCAGTATGCCTTTCAGTTTAATCAGGCAGTGTTTTTGATCTATAAACTTTCCATACCCAGACATGTCTCAGGGTTCCTAAAAATGCAGGTTCCTTTAATTCCTTTATCCCTCCACTTTGCTCACACAGGGACCTCTCTGGCTGTGGCAGTGGCTGTGGCATGGGGATTTCTTTGTAACTTTACTATAACCAACCTCCTGAGTCTCTGATCTGCTTTGACTATCCAGTATTAAATTTCAGTAAAGTACTGCCTTTTTTTTTTTTTTTATATTCACTGACCTTGCTGAGACACTGCCTATCTACTTTCTTGGTTTCATACCACAGAACAGCCAGGAAAGTGACCTTCTCTATTCTGCCATCTTGATATATCCTATTAATTAAATCTTATACTTAAGTTTTTAAAAATTTTAGTCATTTTATTAAAAAACTTCACATCAATCATTTACATTATGTGAACTGTGACATAACATAAATAAGATGATAGATAAAGTAAAAAAAATGAAAACAACATATTGTCAAAAAGTTCTTACCTTTTCTTTGTTTCTTTAGTTTTTTCATGTGGTGCCAGGGATTGAACCCAGTGCCTCACACATGTTAGGCAAGCACTCTACCACTGAGCCATAACCCCAGAAGTTCTTACCTTTTCTTTGTAGTCACAAAGTAGTTCAAAACTCTCCGTCTTGCCAGACTCATTCATACGTAAATGATCTGCCTTCTGAAGAAGGGCATCTAACTTTAATTCTTCTACATGTGTGTTAAATGCCTTAGTGCCTGGAAAACTTTGTTCTTCTGTGTCAGTATTAGCTGTAATATACCTAAAATGGCAGAAATGACCATTAACTCCTATGAAAGTTATGCATAATTGCCAGAGTGATACTTTTAAAATGCAAATCGAATCATACATAGAACTATAATTGGTGCCCAGTAGACAACAGAGACAATGCTGAAGATCTAATAACAGTTCCTGTACAATTTGCCTCCCAACCCCAATTCTTCTCTAACTTCATTTGTCACCACTCTTCTCACTCATTCATCTCCACTGTGGCCTCCTCGCTGTTCCTTAAGCCTGCCAAGCATGTCCTACCTCAGGACCTTTGCTCTGATGCTGCTTTGATGCCATGCTCTTACCTTAGAGAGCTACACTACACCCTCACCTCCTTCAAATCTTTGCACCAATGTCGTTTCCTCAGTGTAGCCCATCCAGGTCACTCTATTTAATACAGGAACTCACACACTCCTCACCTTCAATCTCCCTCATCATGTTTGACTCCCCACTCACATAGCACACATTATCTTCTAATATACTGTATAGCTTACTAATCTACTACATATGCTGTAATTTGTCAGTATTCATTCCATAAGAATGAATGCTTCCTGATAGTTGGGTTCATCAACTCATGTGTCGAGTGCCCAAACGGGGCACTTATATTTTATAATATATAAGAAAACAAATTAGAAATAGTGAGGAAAGCAAAAAAAAAAAAAAAAGGTCAAAGATGAATGCAGTCAGTAAAAGATACATATATTTTTTCCTTTTTACAAGGAACACAAATGTGGTTCTTCATTTTTGAGCAGCTAATGCAATCAGTCATATAATTTGCAGTTCTCATTAGATATAAACAAAGATAAAAGTGAGTTCTTTGGAAAATTGCAACTATTACCAAATGCTGACTCAAATTTCTTTCAAAGGCCTTATAAAGAAGACATTTTATGAACTGATATCTAACTTCTTAAAAAAACATTCTTTACTAATGGAAACCATGTTTTCCCAATGATTCAAAACAAAACACCTGGACTCATCCTTGATTTTTTTTTTTTTCCCTAAGCACCATCTAGCAAATTCTGTTGATTCTATCTTCAGAATGTACCCAGAATCTAGCCATTTCTAACCACCTCTCCCAGTGTCACCCTGATCTAAACCTCCAACATCTCACCTGAATTACTGCAATGGCCTTCTATCATGTCTCCCTGATTTAATTCTTGACTTTTATTAGTCTATTTTGAATAGAGTAGACAGAAGGATTTTCAAAAACCTGAATCATGTCACCCTTTGCTTAAATTCCTCTCACAGATGCCCAAAGCAGAGTAAAACTTGTCTGTACAGTAGTCTACAAGGCCCTACATAATCTGGTCCAATACTTCTGACCTCATCTACCACTTTTCTGTTTGCTTAGCATTCCAGGAACTTTGACTTCCTTGAACACATAGTCACTTTCCTGCTTTAAGATTTTTGTACTTGCTTTTACTTCTGCCTGCTGTTCTTCCCTGAATATCCACATAGTTTACTTTTTTGACTATTTCACATCCTTGTTTACTTAAATGTAACCTTATTATTGTAGGCAATATGATTAATTACATAACAACCCCAAATAAGTTGCAAATTATAAAATATATGAGTTCAGCTGGATATAAATTGGCTGGATATAAGATTAACATATGAAAATCAATTTTATTCATATATACCAGTAACATAAAAATACCTAAAAAGCATAATTAAAGAAAATATTTCATTTACAATGATCTCAGAGTGTATCTAACATCTTGGAATAAAGGTAATAAAAAACAATGTGAAATACTATGGAGAAAATTTATAAAAGTTGCATTAAAAGATGTTTATAAAATGACCTAAGCTCAGAGACAAATAACACCATATTCATGGCTAAGAAGACCAAACATCATAAATATCTGAATTCTCTTAGAGCAATATACAGATTCAATCGAAGGCCAATTTTATAAGTCTAATAAGAGATAGGAGCTTACACCGAGCACGGAGCGGCCGAGTTCCGGCTCCCGGAACTTCCCTAGACCGGGGCTAGGAGCCCGCGGAAACTGCTTCTCGGTACGGGTCCTGCTGACGGCCGGTCAGGACTCACCCGTTGCTGTGGTTGCCCGGCAAGGGGAACGAAATGCTGCCATTCGCATAGGACACCAACATGGCAGAGATCTGATGTCAGCAGAAAGCGGCGGAGGAGAGAACTTCATCAATTCCAGCGGTGACATAAGCAGTTGGTCTCCTGGTAGGGGGGGTGAGGCACAGACACCCGAGTCTCCTCAATTTGTCGTTGAGCCAGAGGGGAGAAGCCGGGCCGCTGCCAGCGCCCGGAGCAGGCCCAGCGGCTCGCCAGCGTGGTGACCGTGTGGCCCCAATTGGAGAGGAGGCGGAGCGGAGCCACCACTCGCACCCGCAAGGTGGGCAGACCCGCGACCCAGTGGTACATGGGCGTGGTAGGAGGGGCAGGGCAGAGCCGCCGTTCGCGCTTGCAAGGTAAACAGACCTGTGACAGCC
>NW_025999977.1:31088687-31113745 GCF_001458135.2 Marmota marmota marmota
GGTAGAGAGAGAGGAGGGGAGGGGAGGGGAGAGGTGGGGAGGGGGGAGGGTGGAGGATGGGAAAGGCAGCGGAGCACAACAGACACTAGGATGGCAATTTGTAAATCAATGGATGTGTAACTGATGTGATTCTGCAATCTGTGTATGGGGTGAAGGTGGGAGTTCATAACCCACTTGAATCAAAGTGTCAAATATGATATGCCAAGAAATTTGTAATGTTTTGAACAACCCACAATAAAAATTAAAAAAAAAATAAGTCTAATAAGAATTTTAATAGAATTTCATAAGATGATCTAAAACTTATATGTAAAAGTGAAAAGTCTAGAACAGCCAAATCATTATTTAAAAAAAGGAACAAGAGTAGAAAACTTACTTTACCAGATAATAGGACCTATTATGAAGCAATAACAAGGAAAGAGTGTGGTATTGGTACAGTGCCCAGATTAGAAGAGAAAGAAGTAAAATTATCTCTATTCATAGGTAACATCACCTTGTATACAAAAAATTCTATGGAACACACACACACACACATCACCCCTACCCCCTATTAGAACAAATAAAAAGTTGAGAAGGGTTACAGGATATGAGATCAATGAACAAAAATGAACTGAATTTTTATAAAGCAATGAACATTCCAAAGACGAAATGAAGAAAACAATTTGATCTGTGATATGATTTATAAGAAAACAATTCTTGAGGCTGGGGCTGTAGCTCAGTGGCCTGCCTTGCACGTGTGAGGCACTGGGTTCGATCCTCAGCACCACATAAAAATAAACAAATAAAATAAAGGCATGCTGTCCATCTATAACTACAAAAACATTTTTTTAAAAAAGAAAGTAATTCTTAGAAATGCATTTAATAAAGAATTCCAAGACTTTATTAAAACTACAAACATCGTTGAAATTAAATAAGATCTAATAAGTCTAAAATGAAATTTCATGTTTGTGAATTGAAAGACAGTACTATTAAGTAGCATTATAAGATTATTAAGATAGTACTATTAAGACAGAAATGCTCCTGAATTTAACTACAGATTCAAAGCAATTCCTATTAAATTTCATCTGGAATTTTCCCCCCAGAAATTGGAAAACTGATCTTAAAATTCCTATGGAAGTCTGGCATGTGTGGTACATGCCTGTAATTCCAATGGCTCAAGAGGCAGGAGGGTCATGAGTTCAAAGCCAGCTTAGCAACTTAGTGAGGTACTGAGCAACTTAGTGAGACTCCATCTCTAAATAAAATATTTTAAAAAGGGCAAATATATCTAAAAAGTACCAAATATACCTAAAAAGCATAATTAAAGAAAATATTCCATTACAATGATCTCAAAGTGTATCTAACATATATATCAGATATATATGTTATGTGTGTGTGGTGTGTGTGTGTTTGTTTGTGTCCCTTATGGAAATGCAAAGGACCAAGAATAGTCAAAATTCTTGTTAAAGAAGAAAAAAAGTGGAGGCCTCATACTTTCTGATTTGGAAATATACTACAAAGCTACAGTAATCAAGAGAGTGTGGTACCTGCATAAGGATAGACATATGGACTAGACATTAAGAATCTATTAAGAATTAAGAGTCTGGAAATAAGTCTTTACATTTTTGGTCAATTATTTTGACAAGATTTTGAAGACAATTTAGCAGAGGAGGCAATACTCTTCAATAAATTGGGCTGGGACAAATGAATATCTACATGCAAGAGGATGAAATTGAACTTTTATATTATATATAAAAATTCACTCAAAATGTATCAAAAAACTAAATATAAGATCTAAACTAAAAAACTCTTAGGAAAAAAACCATATGAATTAATAATCTGATACTCCACAGAATAGGAGAGAATACTTATAAATCTTATATTTGAGAAAGGACTATATATTAAAAAAGAACTGTTACAACTCAACAATAAAGAAATATCCAACTTAAAAATGGGCAACTCCATGACCAAATAAAAAGTGCCCAATTAATTGTATGCTTAACAGGAAATTTTATGGTACGTATATAATATCTCAGTAAATCTATTATTCTTTATAAGAATGGAAACTTGAATATTCCTTTAGACATTAAATAAACTAACTCAGAATTATATATCTACTCTTTCTCCTCCCCTTCCATACACACACACACACAAAAACCAGTTGTATAACAAATTCTACCAAATATCCAAAGAATTAGACTTAGTTCTCGCTCACATCCTGCATGGTGAGGGAAAGGGTTCTCCTCCAGAAGAATGGGTTGGCTGAGAAATAAAAGCTAAGAAAAGTAGTACTATGAAATAACCACAGAAAACAGAAATATAGTTTCAGAATGGGGACAACCACGGGCCAATCTGACCAGATGGGTACAACTTCTGACAAAGAACAGGGCCCACACCCAGTTTATTTATATCAGAACAGATCAAAGAGATTTGATAGAAAGTTCTTCACCAAAACAGGATACAGGTGGGGGCAGGTAGGGTGCTCAGTTTCTAACAGGTCACACCCATCTCCCTTGCTGCGCAGGACCTTTAAGGGAAGAGCTGAGGGGGAGTTCACTTGTATTGGGTGGTCTTAATAGTGCGAGTGCCACTATAAGTTCCCAAATACTGGATCTACCCCTTCACTGGCTTCAATGTTGAAAAGGTCCTTACACATTTCACTTCACAGGTGGCTTTCCACACTTAGTCAAACTCTTCTATGGAAAAAAGAAGTGATATCATTCATCTCATTTTATAAAGTTAGTATATCTGTAAACAAAATCAGATATAGAATAATTCTGGGTGATTTTAACACACCTCTTTCACCACCGATATATCTTCCAACAAAAGCTAAACAAAGAAACTACAGAACACAATAAAACAATCAATAAACTTAGACTTAACTGACATATATAGAATACCTTATCCTTCAACAAGCGATTACACTTTCTTCTCAGCAGCACATGGATCCTTCTCTAAAATTGGCCATATATTATGCCACAAAGCAACTCTTAGCAAATACAAAAAAGTAGAGATACTAGCCTACATTCTATCACATTATAATAGAATGACATTAGAAATCAATGATAAAATAAAAAATAGAAGCTACTCCAACACCTGGAGACTAAATAATATGTTATTGAAAGAACAACAGGTTGCAGAAGACATCAAAGAAGAGATTAAAAAATTCTTAGAGGTAAATGAGAACACTGATACTACATAATCAAAATCTCTGGGACACTATGAAGGCAGTACTCAGAGGAAAGTTCATTGCATGGAGTTCATTCCTCAAAAGAAGAAAAAGTCAACAAATAAATGAACTTACATTACATCTCAAAGCCCTAGAAAAAGAAGAACAAATCAACATCTAAAGCAGTAGAAGACAGGAAATAATTAAAATTATAGCTGATATCAAATAAATTGAAACAAAAGACACAATTGAAAAAATTGACAAAACAAAAAGCTGGTTCTTTGAAAAAATAAATAAAATTGATAAACCTTTAGCCATGCTAATAAAGAGAAGGAGGGAGAAAACTCAAATTACTGACATCTGTGATGAAAAAGGAAATTTCATGACAGACACTACAGAAATACAGAAAATAATTTAAAAAATTTCTTATTTTGAAAATTTGTACTCCAATAAAATAGAAAATTACAAAGGCATCAGCAAATTTCTAGAGTCACATGATTTGCCCAAACTGAATCAGGATGATATACACAAGTTAAACAGATCAATTTCAAGCAATGAAATAGAAGACACCATCAGAAGCCTACCAACCACAAAAAGCCTAGGACCAGATGGATAGACAGCTGAGTTCTACAAAAACCTTAAAGGAGAACTAATACCAATACTCCTTAAATTATTTCATGAAATAGAAAAAGAGGGAACATTTCCAAACTCATTCTATGAGGCCAATATCACCCTGATTCCAAAACCAGACAAAGACACATCAAAGAAAGAAAACTTCAGACCAATATCTCTAATGAACACAGATGCAAAAACTCTCAATAAAATGCAAAGTAAATACAAAAGCATATCAAAAAGATAGTGCACCACAATCAAGTGGGGTTCATCCCAGGGATGCAAGGTTGTTTCAACATACAGAAATCAATAAATGTAATTCATCACATCAATAGACTTAAAGATAAGAATCATATGATCCCCTCAATAGATGCAGAAAAACATTCGACAAAATACATCACCCCTTTATGTTCAAAACACTAGAAAAACTAGGGATAACAGGTACTTACCTCAATATTGTAAAATTTATCTATGCTAAGCGCCAGGCCAACATCATTCTAAATGGAGAAAAAAATTAAAGTATTTCCTCTAAAAACTGGAACAAGACAGGGATGCCCTCTTTCACCACTTCTCTTTAACATAGTTCTTGAACTCTAGCCAGAGCAATTAGACCAAAAAAAAAAAAAAAAAAAATTAAAGGAACACAGATAGGAAAAGAAGAACTCAAATTAGCACTATTTGCTGATGATGATTCTATACACAGAAGACCCAAAAAATTCCACCAGAAAACTTCTGGAACTAGTGAGTGAATATGGCAAGGCAGCAGGATATAAAATCAATACCCATAAATCAAAGGCATTTCTATATGTCAGTGACAAATCCTCTGAAAGAGAAATGAGGAAAACTATACCATTTACAATAGCCTAAAAAAACAAAACAAAAAACAAAACACCTGGGAATCAATTTAACCAAAGAACTGAAAGACCTGTACAGTGAAAATTACAGAACATTAAAGAGAGAAATTAAAGAAGACCTTAGAAAATGGAAAGATCTTCCTTGTTCTTGGATAGGCAGAATTAATATTGTCAAAATGACCATACTACAAAAGCACTATACAGATTTAACACAATTCCAATAAATTAGAAAAAGCAGTCATGAAATTCATCTGAAAAAATAAGAGACCCAGAATAGTCAAAGCAATCTTTAGCAAGAAGAGTGAAGTAGGTGGCATCACTATACCAGACCTTAAACTATGCTACAGAGCTACAGTAACAAAAACAGCATGGTATTGACATCAAAATAGACTTGTAGACCAATGGTAAAGAATAGAGGACACAAGAGACAAACCAACATAAATACAGATATCTTATATTAGACAAAGGCACCAAAAATATATATTGTAGAAAAGATAGCCTCTTCAACAAATGGTGCTGGGAAAACTGGAAATCCATATGCAACAAAATGAAATTAAGATCTTATCTCTCACCATGCACAAAACTCAACTCAAAGTAGATCAAGGACCTAGGGATTAAACCAGAGACCCTGCACTTAACAGAACAAAAAGTATGTCCAAATCTCCATCATGTCAGATTAGGCCCTGGTTTCCTTAATAAGACTCCTATAGCACAAGAATTAAAATCAAGAATCAATAAATGGGACGGATTCAAATCAAAAGCTTCTTCTCAGCAAAAGAAACAATCAGTGAAGTGAATAGAGAGCCTACAGAATGGGAGCAAATTTTTACCACACGCACATCAATTAGAGCACTAATCTCTAGAATATATAAAGAACTCAAAAATCTTAACACAAAAACAACAAATCACCCAATCAATAAATGGGCCAAGGAACTGAACAGACTCTTCTCAGGAGATGATATAGAATCAACCAACAAACATATGAAAAAATGTTCAACATCTCTAGAAATTAGAGAAATGCAAATAAAAACTACTCTAAGATTTCATCTCACTCCAGTCAGAATGGCAGCTATTAAGAATACAAACAACAATAAGTGTTGGCGAAGATGTGGGAAAAAGGGCACACTTTTACATTGCTGTTGGGACTGCAAATTGATGCAACCAATCTGGAAAGCAGTATGGAGATGCCTTGAAAAACTGGGAATGGAACCACCATTTGACCCAGCTATCCCTCTCCTCAGTCTATACTCAAAGGACTTAAAAACAGCATACTACAGGGACACAGTCACATCAATGTTTACAGCAGCACAATTCACCATAGGTAAATTGTGGATCCACCCTAGATACCCTTCAGAAGATGAATGGATAAAAAAAATGTGGTATATATACACAATGGAATATTACTCATCATTAAAAGAGAATAAAATCATGGCATTTTCAGGTAAATGGATGGAGTTGGAGAATATAATGCTAAGTGAAGTAAGCCAATCCCAAAAATCCAAATGCCAAATATCTTCTCTGATATAAGGATTCTGATTCATAATGGGGATGGGAGGAGGGCATGGGAGGAATAGACAAACTTTAGGTAGGGCAAAGGGGAGGGAGAGGCCATGGGTGTAGGAAAGATGGTGGATTGAGATGGATATCATTACCCTAAGTACATATATGAGAACACAAATGGTGAAACTCTACTTTGTGTTCCACCTGAGAATTGAAAAATTGTGCTCTATTTGTGTAACATAAATTGAACTGCACTCTGCTGTCATATATAACAAATTAGAATAAATAAAAATAATTAAAAATCAAATATATATGTTATAAGACATTAAAATTATGGGTCAATGTCATATAAAATAGATTTTAAAATCTTCAATAAAATAGAATCCAACATGAAAGAATGCATCATAACCACACTGGGTTTATTCTAGGAATTGCAAGCACAATTTAAATTAGGAAATTTCTCTAGTGTAACAGATAAGAATAACTATGATCATTTCCATAGTTCTCTGCCACATCTCCCCACCCCAACAAACTCCTATACAATCTCAGGACAAAACAAAAGAACAACAACAACCATCAACAAAGCATCATCATCATCAATAACAACAATAACAACCCCTTAAACAAGAAGGGACTTCAAAACCTGATAAAGGTTGAAAAAACTGTAATACATTTCATGCTTAATGATAAAGGTGTGAAGCATTAGCCTTAAAATCAGGGAGACAACAATTCCAGTATTCCTGTTTCTTTTCGACATTATACTGGAGGGCCTGGTCATACGAAATCAAAAGAAAAAGAAATAAGAATTATACTAATTGGGAAAGTAGAAACAGGATTGTCACTATTTGGAGATTTTTCAATAGGATAGAAAATCTAAAATAATTTACAGATACGTAATTAACTAGTAAAGTAAAGGTTTCTAATCAATCCTTGAAATACAACTGTATTCCTAAACTCTATAAAGCAAGTTAGAAATACAGTTTTATAAAATATAGCATTTATGACAGCACAAAATAAAATAAAAGGTATCTATGAAAAAATTCAAGTTTTTAAAAATCTGTTATATATTACAGCAGAATATATATTATACTATAGGGCACATATATTATACATATAGAGCACAATTTTTCATATAAAATTCCAGTTTTTTAATAATCTTTCTGGAGAAAATGACAAAATTATCATTTGAGGATGTTATAAAATACCTAAGTGGAAAAATATATCCATGGACAGAAAAATTTAATATTAAACAATTTCATATGACCCCAAATTCAGCTATACTTTTAAAGCAATTTAAGCAGAAACACAATGAAATTTGGCTATGAAACTTAACCTGACCCTAAAATTAATATGAAAGGGTAATTGCAAGAAGAGCCAAGACAATCTTGAATAACAGATAGCAGGGTCACAGTAAAAAGGATGAAGCTATGGAAATTAGGTCAATATGGTATTGGCATAGCAATATGCATACTGGATCAAAAAACAAAGGAAACATCTGGGAAAGTCTCTTCTCCACATTAAAGACACAAAGTGAGAGAAAACTGCTTTCCTACTTTGGACAGAGATCTTTTATTTAAAAATGGGCATTTCTCAGAAAACTGTGAGAGAGTTCTGAAAGCCAATTTTTAAACAATAGGACACATACAAACATGATCAGGAAAATTTAATTATATCTATTAACTTTGGGTTAGGGATTGGATTTTTACTACTTCTTCAACCACCCCCAAAAGGCATTTCATAGATTATCTAATGTCAAATCTATTTTTTTCAATAGCCTCTTATCAGGTCTGAAGAAGATCACTTTAAAATGTCAAATTTATTACTTTTCTTGTCCTATTTTCTGCTGTGAATTTTAAGAAGGATTGTATCTTGTTCCTTATTTCAATTATGTATGATCAACTACTTATTTCCCTAGCAACAACAGCATCTTTGAAGGTATAGTTGCATTATTAAAAAAGAAAAGGAAATTACTTTCTGTGAAAATAAAATAGTAGATTTATAGAAGTATATCAGTAATTATATGCATTGGAACAGTCCCTCAATTCCTCCTTGGAAACACCAAAGGGAAAAACACAGTGAAATCACTTTGCAGGAGATCTAGATACAGGATTTGCAACAACCAAGTAAATGTCCAAACAAGAAAAGGCTGAAATCGATGGAAATTTCACATTTTTGCTAATTTTTGTCACACCCCTTCTCTCATGTGGCATGGCTGAAAAGAAGCTGTCCTATTCCTGGATTCTCACTCAGGACAGAAGAAAAATAATGGAACTTGTCTGCAGTGTTATGGCCTGTATGGCAGCTTCCTGAGAAATGGGTTTCTGTCTTGCAAGGCATAGTTTGGATTCATGTTAGAGGCTACTGAAAGCAGTGAATGGGCACTGTAGTACATGTGAGTTATAGAGGGACCACAGGCTTGTGGGTGCATAGGTCCAAGAGATTATGGGCAGAGGAATACAACTGAATATCTAAGTCTCCGAGGAGATACAGGGATGAGACTCAGGTAAATTAAGATTTTTTTAAACAGTCATGTATATGGGGAGAAGTGGTAAAAATGTATAAGCACATACACATTCAGGTCCAATAGAAGTACATACTGAAAAAAAGACTTGAGAAAATCTTCTGCTTCCCCACAAGGTTGAAAAATACAACTGCAAAAAGCATAGACAAACTTGAAGACAGGTCATTTGAAAATATTGATTACGAGGAGCAAAAAGAATTAAAAAATGGAGAAGTGTGGACAGAGCCTAAGCCGTTTATGGGATGCCACGAAGCAGACCAAATACCCATTATGGGGTTTTAGAAGGAGAGAAGAGAGGTACAGGGGCAGTGAGCTTATTTGAAAAAACAAAAGCAAAACAAAACAAAATAAGCAACAACAACAACAACAAAAACAAACAAATTTGAGGGTAGACAAGGAAATACAAATACAAGACACTTGATGGAAACTCCAAGTAGTATAAACTCAAAGATATCCACACCAAGACATACCATACTCAGACTATTGAAAGAAAAAACATAAGAGAATTTCAAAAGTAACCAAAGAAACTTATCACATGTAAGGGATCCTCAATAAGATTATTAGTGAATTGCTCAGCAGAAAATTTGCAGGCCAGAAGGTAATGGAATAATATATTTTTAGTACTGAAAGGAAAAAAAAAAGTTAACTGAGATCCTATAACAACTCCAAATTGTCTTTCAAAAATGAGGTAGAAATCAACCTACTCTCAGAAAAACAAAGATAAGTGAGTTATTTACCACTGCACCTACTCTATAAGCAGTATTAAAGGGAGTTCTTCAAGTTGATCTTAGTAATTTGAAGCCATATAAAAATGTAAGGTTTTCCTGTAAAGGTAAGTAATTGAACAAATACAAAAACCAGAATTATTATAATTTTGGGTTGAAACTCCACTTTTTGTTATTTTTTAGGACTTAAAGATAAAAGTGTTAAAATAATTGTGAATCTATATTAATGGTTACAAAACAAAAAAGATATAATTTGTGACATCAGCAACACAAATGGGAAAGGGTAGAACTATGAAGGAGTAGAATATTAGTATGCAATTGAAATTGATACCAGTTTAAAGTTGATTGTTATAACTTTTGTTGTATGTAGTCTCCATGACAACCACAAACAAAATACATAAAGAACATATGCAAAAGGAAATCAAAACACATCATTACAAAAAAATCAACACAAAGGAAGGCTGTAGTAGAGGAAGTAAGGGACAAAAATATGCATAAGACATACAGAAATCAAATAACAAAATGGCAATAGTAAGTCCTTTCCTATCATTAACTACTTCAAATATTAATGGATTAACTTCCTCAACCAAAGTCATATATTGACAGAATGGATAAAAAAAAATAAGGATCCAACTATATGCTGTCTATAAGAGAATTTCACTTTAAGGACACATGTAGGTTAAAGGTAAAAGGATAGAAAGAGCTAGTTTATGAAAAGGGTAACAAAAAATAAAGTGGGAGTAGCTATACGAATATCACAGAGCATAGACTTTAAGTAAAAACTGTGACAAGAGACAAAGGACATTATATAATAACAAAAGGATCAATTCACTAAGAAGATATAATAATAATAAATATCCACATCCTATAGCCATATAAAATGTAAGGTTTTATAAGACATTATAGCTTCGAAATATATGAAGCAAAATTGGACAGAATTAAAGGAAGAAATAGTACAATAATAATAAAAAGACTTCAATGCCATATTTCAATGGATAGAACAATCAGTCTGAAGATAAATAAGGAAACAGATGATGTTAACATTACTATAGGCCTAGAAGGCCTAAGAGACACTCACAGTCTTTGCTTCATATTAATAATAGAATAGGCACTCTGCTCAAGTGCATATGGAACATTCCCCAGGAAGGATAATATGTTAGGCCACAAAAAAGTCTTGGTGAATTTAAAGATATTTAAATCATACAAACTATCTTTCTGATCATAATGAAATGAAACTAGAAATCAATAGAAGGAAAACTGAACAAAACACATAAATATGTGAAAATTAAATAACACACTCTTAGACAACCAATGAGCCAAAGAAGAAACCTTTATGGAAATTAGAAAACTATCTTGAGTAAAATACAAATGAAAACACAACATACCAAAAATTTATGGGATGCACCAAAGGCAGTGAGTGACAATAAAAAAATTTATAGCTGTAAATGCTTACATTACAAAAGAAGATTACAAATCAAAAATCTAAGTTTACACATTATGAAATTAATAAAAGGGACAAACTAAACCTAAAGATAATAGAAAGAATAAAAAATGGAGATTAGAACAAATAAACTAAATAAAATGGAGATTAGAACAAATAAGACTAAAAAAAAAAAAACAGAAAAAAATCAACAAAACCAAGAGTTTATTCTTTAGAAAGATCAACAAAATTGACAAATCTAGACTAAGGAAAAAAGGGTAAACTTGATCAAAATCAGAAATTAAAGGGGAAATACTTCTACTCATTTTATAGAAATAAAAAGGATTATAAGAATTGTATGTCAATAAATTGACAACCTAGATGAAATGGACAGATTCCTAGAAACGCACATATTTCTAGACTGAATCAGGAAGAAACAAAATATGAGCAGGCATACAACTAGTAAGAAGGTTGAATCAATAATCAAAAACCATCCAGCAAGGCAAAATCCAGGACTAGATAGATGGCTTCACTCTTGAATTCTACCAAACATTTAAAGAAGAATACACATTAGTCCTCCTTAAAATCTTCCAAAACAATGGAAGAGGAGAAAACAATTCCAGATTCATTCTATGAGGTCAGCATCATCCTGATACCAAAGCCAGAGATATCCCTGATGATTATCCCTGATGAATTATCCCTGATGAATATTGATGCAAAAAAGTCCTCAAATGCTAGCAAACAGAACATACATTAGAATGAGTAAACACCATGACCAAGTAGGATTTATTCGTGGGATGCCAGGATAGTTCAAAATACTAAAATCAAACCAAAATAATATATCATATTAACAAAATGATGAGGGAAAAGCCACATTATCATCTCCCTTAAATCAGAAAAAGCATTTAACAAAACTCAGCACCCTTTCATGATAAAAATTTTAAACAAGTTAAAAATAGAAGCAACTTTAACATAGTAAAGACTACATATGAAAAGCCTACAGATAATATCATAATTAATGGAGAAATACTGAGAACATTTCCTTTAGAAACAGGTGCAAGGCAAGGTGCCTGCATTTTCATTCAACATAGTTCTTGAAGTCTGAGTCAGAGCAATTAGGTAAGATGAAGAAATAAAAGGTATCCAAATTAGAAAAGAAGAAGCAAAATAATCTTCCTTTCGCAGACAACATGATTTTACATGTAGGGGAAAAAATAACCCTAAAGATTCCACATACAAAATAAAACTTTTTAAAAATAATAAATTCAGCAAAGTTTCAGGATATAAAATCAATAAAAAATATTCAGTTGTATTTCTATACACTAACAATAAGTTATATAAAAAGGATTATAAAAATAATCTAATTTATAAAGCATAAAATAAATTTAATTAAGGAAAGACTTGTATGCTGAAAACAATAAAACATTGCTGGAAGAATGCTAAAGAAGACAGAAATGGAAAGATACACCATGTTATGACTTGAAGATTTAATATTATTTATATGTCAATACTACCCAAAGTGATCTACATATTCAATGCAATTCCTCTCAGAATACCAATAATTTTTTGATAGAAATAGAAAAATCTATTCTGAAATTCATTTGGCATCTCAAGGGATCCTCAGTAGTCAAAACAATCTTTGAAAAAGAAGAACAACGTTGAAGATCTCACATTTCTTCTTTTCAAAACTTACAACAAAGCTACAGCAATTAAAGCAGTTTGGTACTGCCATAAAAACAAAAATGTAGACCAATGGATTATAATATAGATCCCAGAAGTAAACCCACACATATTTGTCCAACTGATTTTTGACAAGGATGCCAAGATCTATTAATGGAGAAAAGACAGTACATTTAACAAAGAGTGTTGGGGAAATGATATCTACATGCCAAAAAAAAAAAAAAGAAGCTGGATTTTTACTTAACATCAGTCCCTCAAATCAACTCAAAATATATCAAAGACCTAATTTCAAAAGCCAAAACTATACAACTCTTAGAAGAAAACAGAAAAAAACTTCATGGCATTGGATTTGGCAATGATTTCTTGGATACAAGAACAAATGAACAGACAATATAAGAAAAAAATGGATAAACTGAACTACATCAAAATATAAAACTTCTGTGCATCAAGGAACACGATCAACAAAGTAAAAGGGCAATCCACACATTGGTAGAAAATATGTGAAAGTCATATATATCTGTAGTTAGGGGCCAAAAATCCATAATATACAAAGAACTCAAAAAACTCAACAACAAAAACTGAGCAAAGAACCTGATTTAAAAAATGGGCAAAGGACTTGAACAGATATTTCTCCAAAGAAGACCTACAAAGTCCAGTGATCAGATCAAAAGAGGCTCAGCACCACTAATTTCTAGGGATATGTAAATCAAAACCAAAATTAGATACCATATTAAACCCATTAGGATGGCCACTATAATAAAACAAAACAACAATTTTTTGCAAAGTAAAGGAGAAATTGGAGTCTTGTGCACTCTGGGTGGGAATATAAAATAGTGCAGCAACAATGAAAAACAATGTGTTCCCCCAAAATTAAAAATAGAATTACTTGATGATCCAGCAATTTCACTTCTGGGTATAGACTCAAAAGAATTAAAAGTAAGGTCTCAAAGAGGTATTAGCACAATTATGTTCATAGCAGTATTATTCACAACTGTTCAAACATAAAAGCAACTCAGATTGTCCATTGATAGATGAATGAATAAGCAAAATATGGTACACACACCCAATAGAAAATTATTCAACCTTGAAAAAGAACATTGACATATGCTACAACATGGATGAACCTTGAGGACACTATGCTAAGTGAAGCAAAGCAGTCTCTATAATACTATACAATTCTACTTATATGAGGCACTATGAACTAATCAGAATCTTAGAAAGTAGAATGGCTATTGACAAGAACTGGGGGAGAGAAGAATGGAGAGAGTTATTGTTTACTGAGTGCAGTTTCATTTTTGCAGAATGAAAAGAATTGTAGAGATTAATGATGGTGCAGGTTGTACAACAAAGTAAATGTATTTATGACACTGACCTGTACATTTAAACATGGTAACAATGATAAATTTTGTGATATGTATGTCATCACAACTAAAAAAATTTAAAATTGAAAAAAAATATTTTAAAAGAATATATACTAAGGGGAAGAGAAAACCATAAATATAAAAACAACACCTTAGCCTAAGGATATAGATTTGGAAAGCATTTAATATGATAAATCATTGAAAATAATGCAAATTCCTTTCCTCTTAAAAAGCCTTAACTATATTCTAACTTCAATATCTTTAATTGCTTATATTCATTTTTCACTTAGTTATTTTGATAAATATAATTTTTGTTTAATGAAAGATATCTGTAAAATACTTTTAAAAATACCATTTTGGGATACTGACATACATACTTCTTATCTCTGATTTCAGAGTTCTTTGAATCTTCAGATTTGTGCGTATATGAAGGCATATTAAAATGTATATTTAAAATTTACTTAAAATATCTTGTTTCTAAATATTCTACATATTTGCATTAAATATTGTTTACTTATAACTTGATTCTTTAACAGTAGGGGTGGCTGTACTGAGAATTGAACCCAGAGGCACTTTAATACTGAGCTATTCCCAAGCCCTTTTTATTTTTTAAAAAAATTTAAGACAGGGTCTCCCTAAATTGCTTATTGCTGCTCTAACTTGCTAAAGCTGGTCTCAAACTTGCCATCCTCTTGCCTCAGCCTCCCAAGCTAATGGGATTACAGGCATGTGCCACCATGATTGTCTATAATTTAATTCTTGAGTTAATAAAAACATTATCAGTATGACATGAGATGTATAGCTAGCAAGCCTGATAAAAATTTAATTGTGTGAATTGATCAACATAGCTCTACAAGTTATGTAAGAATATTATGTTTAATGATTAGAGTAGGAAAAGAGAAGGCACTGAAATGTACTCATTTATATAACCTATAAGTTTGTTGTTATTTTCACACCACAAATGTATCCCTTAGAAATTTGGGACTAGTCAACCTTTAAGGAATAATCTTAAAAAATTCTGAGACAGTCATTTTTTACTTCTATATTCCAATAACGTCAATAAACTAACTTTCAAAATTACTGTAATTAGACTACACTGTAGGAATCTTTTTCGGAAAATGCAGTGAAGCTTAGTGGGGAGAGGAAACTTCTATAAAAAAAGCAACCACTGATTTCTACAGACTCTGGTGTGTAACTGGTGTGAAATCTGATTTAAGCTGCCCTTCTAAGACAGAATAAAATCTGAGATGACCTTATCTTCTGAATTTCAATAGGCGAAGGTTTGTCTTCATCTTGGGAGGAGACAGAAATGTTTTCCTCTTCAAAGGGGCCTGAAGTAACTTCACTTTGAGATAGGGCAAAGCTATTGGAATTTTTATAAGATGAAGAATATCCAACTTTATGGAAGATAGGGGAAGTTTGAGAAAGACGCTGTTGAGTCATACTTGGAGAATGACTGCTGCTGTGACTGTGAGACTTGAAATGAGGGGAGTCTTTTGACTCTTTACTTAAATGGTCACTTTCTTCAACAGCAATGGCAAATTTATTTGCTATAAAGGCAGAGGAATTAATAGTTGGAAGAGAAAAGAAAGATGCCATGTCTTGTTGAAGGGAGGCTCTGTCAGCAGTGTTACCATGGGGTGAAGAAATAGTTTTTGCTTCTAAATTGAAAAAGCTATATTCAGGCTTAGAGAAGCTTATACGTTTTTCTGTACCAGGATGACTTTGTCTTCTAGAAAAGATTTTAATTTCATTTGAGTTAAACTTCTCCCGACTTCTTGGTTGAGGATCAAAAAACATGTTAGTATTATAATAGGAAACTATACTGAGTTTAGGGGAAGAAAGACGTCTTCGGTATCTAAAGGCACCAAAATGGCCTGATGATTTTGAATCATCTTCATCTTCTTGAGAATCAAAGTTAGCTCTACTTTGTCTCTGATAAAGGGAAAGATTGCTTTTTCTAATTCTATCAGATAAAGATTGTCTTCTTGCATAGAGAATTGAATGAGTAGATGTATCTGATGGATGAGATAATTTTCTACTTCCTGTGGCTGAACTGACTTCATATGTTGCAGAAGGACGATATGTTTTAAGATTAAGAAATTTATGTTGTCGTAAAATAGAAGAGGCTTCATGATGCTGGGGGTGTGAAGTAACTTGATCTTCAGTACAATTTGGTTGGAAGTTCTGGTCCTCTTTGCAGCAGCTAGAGTGAAAAAAGGGTCAAATGAGGAAAAAAAAAATAGGGAGCAAAGTGGAGACCTGCCAAGCCTCCTGAGGAATAATATCCACCTTACCCAATAGGGAAACAACAGGGAATAAGAAAAATAAGGTAGCTGAAGTTGGTGGTCATACAGATGTACCCCAAAGAAGGCATGAGTAGATAGAAGACCACCTCTGTAAGTACCTGCCCACTTCTCCTAAAGCTTGGGGAAGGAAATTGAAAGACTCAGAGGAGAAGGTGGAAAGAAAAATAAAGGAGATCCATGAAAGGCCCCCAGAACTAAAGGATCCCCAGGAAGAAAAATAGAACTTATGTTTTTAAAAATAATAAATTACAACATCTGTTCAAGACTATTAAACTATCATATTTAAAGAAGTAATATATTCTTATATCCTGTTTACTGATTTGTATTAAAAATATTAACTGTGGGAGAAGCAGAACCTCTCTGTAGAGGATGTTCCAACTAAATATAGAGACACTCCTGTTATTGTGGGAAACTAAAGCAAGCACTAACGCTTGTCTTATGAATAGTTTCAATGTTCTTTAGCACACAAAGCATGAAACACATGGAGTGTTATGTTTGGTTTTATTTTGTTTTGTTTTTAAGGGCTTACCTTAAGCATTTTCCCATGTTAACTTTAATCCAAACTGTCTTCCCTTCCTTTCTAGATCATCATCTTTAAGCCATAAAATGCCTTGTGTAGGTGGAAAAAGTCAGAAGATGAATGCTTAAGCTGCATGTGAAACTAACATGGCAACAACACAGAATGTGATGACAGCAGACTCTAGAATTTAATGACATCAATGTAGAATAGAATTATTTTGTGGCTCACCTTTTTGAAAAGCTCCAATTTGTGTGGCTGTAGCATTCGTATTCTGAGTTCATTATGTTCAGAGTCTGCCAACAAATCAAGGGATGAAAAAGCAGCAGGATGGGGGCAATAACAAACATAGTATCGCCAAAATTCTTTCCTTGGAAGTGTCTCTCTCACCAGCAGCTGTCCACACCCTGGTTTAACTAATTTTTCTTTCACTTAAACATACTTTACAGCAGGATTTTACATACTTCAGTGAAATGAAAAATGACTATTAACAAATTTTGGTCTGAAGATATATTGAAAAGGGGAGGAAAGATTTAAAAAGTACCAAATGTCACTTCTGTCTCCCAAACGCAACAAGCTTCATCCACACTGATAGTAAAACGTGTCATGTGATTGTCTGAGCCACATGCAAAGATTATGGAGAGGTGATGTGTCACTTTTATTATGCTTGAAACAATTTAATATTCATCTAATGGTGAAGTTAACAGAGTTAGTAGGAAAGGAACATTGTTAATTTTTTTTTCCAACCCAATTTGGAATACTGTCTCCATGATGTACACCTACTTGTGACATTAAACACCTCTCCTGATACTGTACCCTCTGTTTCCTCCTACCTTTGTTCCCTAATAGCCTGCTTCAGAAACCCCTTGAACAAATTCCTTTTAAGAGGCCTAAAGTTCTTAATTGCTTAATTGTCTCACACAATTTTCAGATTTGTGATTTGATTTTACCCTACATACATACTAATAAATTAACACATTCAGTCCCATTGTCTATATATATATATATATATATATATATATATATATATATATATATATATAAATTGAGCAACAAATATGCCTTTTATGGTATCTCTGAGTTCTATTCTTTTGAGAAAAGTAAATAGGTGATGATTAGAGTGTTTGAAAATATTTTATACTTATAATGGCACAAACTTTACTGCACAAATTCCTTTTGCTAAATATTCAACTGAACAAAGGGACCAAGTACAGGGCATAGTCATTTGTAGTGTAGTGCACTGATGCCTGGCAAACTCTAACTTGTTACTCGTGACTTGTCTACAATGTTTTGACAAGTGAGAATGTGTTCAAGTGCTAACACTAGAAGAAACTGAGGAACTGCTGAATAAATATTCTGAAGATGAGAATATTGAAGCATCTGATACAGTAATAATTCTATCAGATGTAAATAATTTAACTGACAACAATGAAGCTGATGGGATAGTGAAACTGGTGAACCAATAGTGAAAGATATTCCATGTCCTCTTGAGTTATATATTGAAACATCTGACCTAGCTGCCAAAATAGAAGGTATGATGATAGTGAAGATGTTCATGTTACTGCTATTGATTCTTCTATCTGTCCTCAGGGAAAAAAGAAAATTGGCAGATATCACTAGGTAAAAAGTGAAAATTATACAAGTCAGTACCTGTTTGGCAATCAATAGCATCCAAAAACTTTAAATAATATTTAGAGAAAACACTTATTATGAATTCTCAGTGAGAAAAATTCTTGGAGTATTAAGCTTGGTGGAGATTTCTAAAGAAATATTGAAGCCCCAAATATACAATTATATTGTTAAAGAAACTGTATGCGCTTCTGCAAAACATAAGAATTAATTTGAAGTACTTAATGTAATAAGTTAAAACATTTTTAGGAATTGTTATGTTTTCAGGATAGCATAAATTACCCTCCACATGAAACTATTGGTCAATGTTGAAGATTTGGATATATCTATCATTAAAAATGAAATGTCAAGAAATCATTTGCTAACATATATTTTTTGCAGTATGAAGGACAAGAAAATATTTTGAAATTGATCCTCTAATAAATATGATTCAAAAGTCATTCATGAAACTTGATATCTTTGAAGAACATTAGACAGAAGAAGCAATGATTATTAGACATTATAGACATAATTTGCTAAAACAGTTTATGAGGTAAGCCCATAAGATTTGGTTATAAATTCCAGGCACTGTGCAGAGTATTGGGATATTGCTATAACTTTGATTTGTATTGTGGAAAAAGTACTTAAGAAGGACTGTGCCATGATGACCTTTTGCATTGGGAATAAGGTAGTTTTATAAACGCTTTAAGTAATAAATAATCTACAATCAGACTGTGATCTTCAACAGTCTATTCACTGGCTATAATTTGTTGATAAAACTTTAGGAATTGAATCCCAGGCCACAGGCACCATGAAGGAAAACAGACTAAACAAATGTCCTCTGAAACTGACAACAGTAATGAAAATACAAGCAAGAGGGTCGTATAATAACAGATTCAGCAAAAATAATGACATTTTCCTGTAAAGTGGCTGAATAATAAATATATCATCGTTAGAACAAACTACCAGACTAAGGAACCACTTGGCAAAGTTCAACAATGGAAAAAATTAAAGAGCAGAGTCAATGTGTTTCAACCACAATGTATATCAATAGTGGTGTGGATCAACATGATGGCTGGGTTCCAAATATTCCATCTCTATAAAAGTAAGAGATGGTACTGGATATTTTCACTTGAATAATTAACATGTGTGTCATAAATGCATGGATTATTCACAAATTTTTGAACAAAGATAAGAAATATCTCATAAATTTGTTGGATTTCAAAAGTGATACCTGCTTGGCATACCTGGAATGATGCAATGAAAACCATCAGGAGAAAGAAAAGTTAATACTCCTAGACGTACTACTGCTAAGATGACATCTGATTTGACATGAGAAGCTATAATATTCTGAAATAGCAAGAGCAAGAATGATGTCAAAACAAGTCATGTCATGTAAAACTGGCAACAACTTATCAAAAATGTAACCTTTTGTTTGAAGTTTTTTGCTCATTTCCACCAAAATTAATTATTGAATAATCATTAAAGTCACTTCTTTTTATATTATGCAATGTATGAAAGGAATCATATTTGCCCAATGTCCTATTATAGGATAGTTTATATATATTGTTCCAGTGTCCTATTTATAGGACAATCCACATTTTTTATCTTAATGATAATAAAGGATATATAAGTTCTAGATTAGGATTTCCAACCTATTTTAATGCACCTATGTCAATTTCATTGAAATATTCACAGAACTGAAAACTTGGGACTTAATAGGTCAATCTCTTAAACAGAAGACATAAAATTCCTAGGTCAAAAACAGAAGGTTTATACTACTCATGGCACAGCAAGAAGCCTGACCAATTGATTATTTGTGTTGTGTGTTGGTCCTCCTTAGCTCCATATTGGCCACAGGGGCAATGTAGAGGGTCCTGAGAGAAAAAACAGTGAGTTTAGGTGATCCAACACTTTTATGGCTAGTAAGCAAATTGGCTTAATCTTCTTCAAGTCCTAGAGGAAAACATTCCCTCCTTCCTAAAGGTTTCTTTTCTCTGAAAAGTGGCCCAAATAAAGAATGGTCAGGGCTGTTCTTGGCAGACCTACAAAGATATATAGGAGTACAGGAAGCCCAAGAAATTCTGTCTCTTAGTGCAGCAATCTATTATTTTCCCCCAACTTTTTTGGGGGGCAGGGGTATGAGAATTAAACTCAGGGGCACTTAACCACTGAGCCACATCCCCAACCCTTCTTTTGTGTTTTATTTAGGGTCTCACTGAGTTGCTTAATGCCTCACTAAGTTGCCAAGGGTGGCTTTGAACTCACGAACCTCCTGCCTCAGCCTCCTGAGCCGCTGGGATTACAGGCCTGCACCACCAGGTTGACACTATTTTTTCTTTCTTGTAAGATTGTTACCTGTTTTTCTTCAGTCAGATGAGATCAGGTACATTTAGAATGGTATGGCTGAAGATTGCTCCTCAGTCATATTAAGATCTGTGGTTACCTTTTGCTAAAGGACTCCTTTTGAAGGATGTAAAATGGCAGGCTAGAGGGAGGCTGCATTCTGTGTCACTCATGGACTTGGGATTCAAGCAGTGGGAATAATGTTTCTCTTCGAGTGATTAGAGGACCCCGACAGCTGCTCCTGTGCAGGAAACACTGCCGCCACCATGCTGCACAGGTCTCTAGGCCTCAGCATCAGCACAGGACTCCAGGCCACACACCTACACAGGTCCTCCAGGTACCCAAGTAGGACCACCCGGCATTAGCACCCGCACAGGACTCCTGGATGCCCACCCCCACAGGAATCCCAATCACTGATCCCACGCAGGACACCCGGTCACCATTCCCGTGTGATCCCCATGTGGGACTCTTCTGGTCCCCTCCAACTTGGGACACTGCAACTACTGCACAGTCCCCTACTCGTGGCTACCTGCAACTGGGGTCACTGCACTGGGTACACAGACAGCCGCCAGCCACAATACTGAACGCCACAGAACTGCTTCTCTGTACACGCTGCTCAATGTCACCGCCTGCCTAGCCCTACGTGACCCCCTACACCCCATTGCTTAAAGCAGCCACCTCCATCTTGAGACACCTTCCTCACCATCTTTAGTTGGACAACTCCCAGCTTGGAACACCAGCAGGGTGTTATTATCAAAGTACGGAAAGTCCCCAACTCCCACCTCTCCCTGGCAGCCACTAACCTGGCACAGTGCCTGTGGCTACAGGGCCAGTCTGTAGCTCACAAAACCGGGTCACAAACCTGGGTAGCAAAATCGCGTCCTGAGCTGCCCAATATAAAACAGCTCTGCACAATAGGTGTACAGCTCCCAGAGCGCACCCCTTAAAACCTCTAGAGAAAGGTTCCTTATTGGGAAGTAGAGAGGGAGAGGGTAAGTGAGATACAGTTTGGAGACTAAAATAGAGACCAGGAATTGTGAGGTCTACAGGCGATGTAAGGAGATAAGACCAGGTGCCCACATCACAGGAAGAGGCCCCAAAAGAAATCCTTGGACCAACCCTCCCACCCTAATAACCGTCACCATCCTGAGGTTAGAGATAGCAGCAAACAACAGACAACCCCACCTATTGGATGAGAAGGAAAGCTGGAAAAATACTGATCTCCAACCAAAACAATACTTGTGTCTTCCTTTGAGATTTTTTTTTCTCTCTCTTCTCCTGCCATCACATTCCCCAACATTTGTGAAACCAAGTGCTTTACATGAATTAGGCTACTGAGGACTGGGATGTCTGAATAGTATATTACAGTGGTGTTGTATAGTCTTTTATCTCCTATTTTTACATATTTTACTTTTCTTAATATATATGTTTGTTTGGTTTTTGTACTCTACTGTCTTGCCACTTACTTGTCTCCCCAAAATCACTTTTTCTCTCTTCTCCTGCTACTGACCAACTTATTTATATTCCTCTTCCATGCTTTCTAAAATAGAAAAACTCTATATCCTCACCTCCTACACCCTCAATATCTCATCCTACACCTCACCCAATTCTTTGTTCATAATCAGAAACTGTAGACTCTTTTGCAAACCTACTGTTTATATTGTAGATAATAATTGAATGTACTATTTCTGTATATTGTGACAAAACCATAAACATCTTAATAGCAGCTATTTGGTTTAATGTTGTATATTGTTTGTATTGGGATTTGTTCACATTGTTCTCCCCCTTAAAGGAGAGGTATTGGAAACCTGTACCGACACTATTAGCCTATGGGGTAAAAACTGTAATGCCTCGGATCTGCAGTGTTAGAAGGGAAGACACACACAAACAACATGAAAACAAAAACAAAAACAAGGGAACAGGGCTGGGGATACAGCTCAGTTGGTAGAGTGCTTGCCTCGAATTCACAAGGCCCTGGGTTCAATCCTCAGCATCACAGGGGGAAAAAAAAGTGCCCCAACAAACCAAGATAATACATTATTAGAATCCATGACCAGCAAAATAGAAGAAATGGCAGAGAAGGATTTCAGGATGTACATAATTAAAATGTTCTGTAAATTAAAGGATTATATAAGAGAGCAAATACAGGCTGCAAAAGATCATTTCAATAGAGAGCTACATAAGCAAATACAGGAAGCAAAAGATTACTTCAATAAGGAGATAGAGGTTCTAAAAAAAACAAACAAAAATCCTTTAAATGAAAGAAACAATAAACCAAATTAAAAGTTCAATAGAAAGCATCACCAACAAATTAAATCACTTGGAAGACAGGACCTCAAACAATGAAGACAAAATATATAATCTTGAAAAGAATGTTAACCACACAGTGAAGATGGTAAGAAACCATGAGCAGAATATTCAAGAATTATGGGATAACATAAAAAAGACCAAATTTAAGAATTATTGAGATAGAGGAAGGCATAGAGTTCCAAACTAAAGGAATGAACAATCTATTCAATGAATTAATATCAGAAAATTTTTCAAACATGAAGAATGAATTGGAAAATCAAATACGAGAGGCTTACAGGACACCAAATGTAAAAATCACAACAGATCCAAAACAAGGCACATTATAATGAAAATGCCTAGCATACAGAATAAGGAGAGAATCTTAAAAGCTGCAAGAGAGAGGAGTCAGATCACTTATAGAGGGAGACCAATACATATCTCAGCAGATTTTTCAACCCAGAACCTCAAAGCCAGGAGATCATGGAACAACATATATCAAGCTCTGAAAGAAAATGCATGCCAACAAAAAATCTATATCCAGCAAAATTAAGCTTTATGTTTGCTGATGAAATTAAAACCTTTCATGATAAACAAAAGTTAAAAGAATTTACAACTAGATAGCCTGCACTACAGAACATCCTCAGCAAAATATTCCATGAGGAAGAAACGAAAACAACAATGAAAATCAGCAAAGGGAGGTATTACACTAAAGGAAATACTAATCAAAGAAGAAACCAAGTCAAGTTAAATACCAAAAGTAAACAAATATGACTGGGAATACAAATTGTGTCTCAATAATAATAACCCTGAATGTTAATGGCCTAAACTCACCAATCAAAAGGCATAGACTAGGAGATTGGATTTTAAAAAGTACCAACAATATGCTGCCTTCAAGAGACTCATCAAGGGAAAAGACATTCACAGACTGAAGATGTAAGGTTGGAAGAAAACATATCACTCACATGGACTGTAGAAGCAAGCAGGCATTTCTTTTTCATCCTCATATCAAATAAAGTAGAATTCAAGACAAAGTTAATCAAAAGGGATACTGCTTAAGGGAACCATACATCAACAAAATAAAACAATTATAAATATATATGTCCAAACAATGGAGAATCTACACTCATCAAACAAACTCTTCTCAAGTTCAAGAGTCAACTAGACCACAACACAATAATTCTGGGTGACTTTAACACACCTCTTTCATCACTGAATAGATCTTCCAAACAAAAGCTAAACAAAGAAACTATAGAACCCAACAATCCAATCAATAACTTAGACTTAACAGACATATATAGAATATTTCATCCATAAATTATTGAACACACTTTCTTTTCAGCAGCACATGGATACTTCTCTAAAATTGACCATATATTTTGCCACAAAGCAACTCTTAGCAAATACAAAAAGTAGAGATACTACGCTGCATTCTATCAGATCATAATGGAATGAAATTAGAAATCAATGAAAAAATAAAAAATAGAAGCTACTCAAACACCTGGAGACTAAATTATATGCTATTGAATGAACAACAGGTTGCAAAAGACATCAAAGAAGAGATTTAAAAATTCTTAGAGGTAAATGAGAACACTGATAACAGCATAACAAAATCTCTGGGACACTATGAAGGCAAGACTAAGAGGAAAGTTCATTGCATGGAGAAGAAAAAAAATCAACAAATAAATGACCTAACATTACATCTCAAAGCCCTAGAAAAGGAAAAACAAATCAATACCAAAAGCAGTAGAAGACAGGAAATAATTAAAATCAGAACTGAAATCAAATAAATTGAAACAAAAGGAACAATCGAAAAAAATTGACAAAAAAAGTTAGTTCTTTTGAATAGATAAATAAAATTGATAAACCTTTAGCCATGCTAAATGAAGAGAAGGAGAGAGAAAACTCAAATTACTGACATCTGTGATGAAAAGAAGGAAATATGACAGATACTATAGAAATACAGAAAATAATTAGAAATTATTTTGAAAATTTGTTTTTTTTTAAATTTTTATTGTTGGTTGTTCAAAACATTACATAGTTCTTGATACATCATATTTCACACTTTGATTCAAGTGGGTTATGAACTCCCATTTTTACCCCGTATACAGATTGCAGAATCACATCAGTTACACATCCATTGATTTACATATTGCCATACTAGTGTCTGTTGT
>NW_025999977.1:31114626-31182779 GCF_001458135.2 Marmota marmota marmota
CGGCTCTGCTCTGCCCCTACTCCAATTGGGGTGATGTGACTACCACGCCGGCGGGTCGCTGGGCCTGTTCCGGGTGCGGGCGGCGGCTCTGCTCTGCCCCTACTCCAATTGGGGTGATGTGACTACTCTGTTGTTGTTCTTAAGCTGATTTTCCATCTGTATTCTTTGTCATAGTGGCAGAACTATTTGCTTTCTGCTCCCTCAGCCCTGGCCAGAATAAATCTTTTGTCTTTTACTTCAAAAAGACCCATAGTTTTATTTGGGATTTTTTGAACCACACCTTAACAATATAAGAGTGGAAGAAAAATCCCTCCCAGCAGATCCATAAAACTCAACACAAGGATACAAAAAATAAGAAAAAACAAGACAACACAACACCTCCTAAAATTCAAAATTCACCAGCAACTAATCCCAAAGATGTTGAAGTGGATGAAATAGCAGATAAAGAATTCAAAAGAATCATTATAAAAATGATCAATGAATTCCAAGAGAACACAGAAGGGCAACTGAATTGATTAAGGAAGTCAGTACAAGATATGAATTATATCTTGTATATGAGGGATTCAATAAGGAGATATAAATACTAAAAAAAGAACCAAGCATAAATCTTGGAAATGAATTAAATAAAATGTTCAGCCAAAAGTCTCATGATCATGCTGAAGACAGAATCTCAGAGCTGGACGACAAAGTTGCCAGCCTTAGACACTCAGACAGCATTAAAGATAAGAAAATAAGTAACCATAATCAGAATATATAAGAACTCTGGGACAACATTAAGAGACCAAATTTAAGAATCACTGGGCTGGAGAAGGGTTGTTAAGAGGCAGGCTAATGGAATGGATAACTTGTCTTCAGGGAAGTAATAACAGAACATTTTTCAAGTCTTCAGAGAGAGATGAACATCCAGATACAAGAGGTATTCAAAACCCCAAACAGACAAGATCAAAAAAGAACCTCTCCACAATACATTATAATTAAAATGCCTAACATACAGAACAATGATAACATTTAAAAAGTCTCAAGAGAAAAACATCAGGTCATATTTACAGACAAGCCAATAAGAATCACTTCTGAATTCTTAGCACAAACCCAACATGTAATGTTACATGTTGGGTTTATGATAAGAAATAAGCCAGAAGAGCTTGGAATGATACGTTCCAAATATTGAAAGAAAACAATTGTCTTCAAGACTGCCATATCCAGCAAAGCAATCCTCCAAAATAGAATAAAAATTAAAAACCTTCCAAGATAAACAGAAACTAAAACAATTCATGACTACTAAACTACAAAATTTTCTTAAAGAAATACACAGGAAAAATAAAAAATTAAACCCAGAACTCACAAATGAAGAAATCACATTAGCTAAGCAAATAAGAAGCAGGACCAAATTAAGCATGATAAATAAATCAAAATGGCAGGAATTAATAAACATTCCTCTATAATAATGTTGAATGTTAATGGTTGCAACATTCCAATTAAAAGATATAGACTGGCAAAATGGAATAAACACAACTATATATTGTTTGTAAGAGATTCACCTTACAGGCTAAGACAGCCATAGGCTGAGAGTGAAAGGATAGAAATTAATATACCAAGCAAACAGAATCTGAAAACAAGCAGGAATAGGTACTTTTATATCTGATAAAGCAGAATTCAAACAAACAAACAAAAAACCCCCAAAGCTAGGATGATGGCACACACCAATAATCCCAGTGGCTTGGGAGGAAGTTAAGGCGGGAGGATTGCAAATTCAAAGCCAGTCTTGGCAATTTAGCAAGGTTCTAAGCAATTTAGTGAGATCCTGTTGGAAAATAAAAAACTAAATAGGGCTGGGATGTGGTTTAGTGGTTAAGCACCCTTGGGTTCAATCTCTGGCACCAAAAACCAAACCAAAACAAAAACAGTACACCTCCACATCTCCACATGTCAAGATTTTGGTATTTAATACTATTCTCCTAAGGGGAACCAATGCTGGCAAGGCAGTAACTGATTATATGCCATGGAGCAGGGACAAAAACACAATCGGTCAAAATACATTATTATTAAGAAGCAAAGATTCTTTCCAAGTGTAAATACTTGTTCAGGTAATGAAACAACTTTAACATGCCCTCAGAGTGTATAAGAATTTGGGCATCAGTCATCACTTTCACACCCAAATACATGAAATTAGCTGAGTCCAAAAGAGGCAATAGAACTCATAAGGCCACAGTGATACTCACATATTAAGAAGGCATGTAATAATAGATTCTTATAATGTTTGCAGAAAATGCATCCCACTAAACTTTTCTGTGAGCAGATTTTACGAGTACTAACATTGAGTTTTAATCAACAGCTAATCTTATGATTATATTTTTCCCTTCTTTTGTAAAACTAAAAGCATTAGAAATTGTAGCTGGTATCTATTTTGCTAAAAGTAGTAAAAATTTCTAGGCACCTCTCACAAAAGATCAGTTTTCCATATGGAATATGTAATTGTCATTTGATGTTTTAATTCTGTCATCAAGGACATAGTGTATGTAGGATGCATCCCATCTTAAAGTGCTAAAGGGATATTGACTACATCTCACCACCAATGATCATCTCAGACACATAAGAATTTATAAAAGAACAGGCAGTCTATAACATAGTTCATAAATACTTTGTTTCTAAAAATTATTCTATTTTATTTATAAGGTTAGTTTCTTGGTATTTATTCAGAAATGTGTTAAATCTTTCTATATCTTATTCCTTTCCCCCAAAATATATCAAATTCAGTATGGGTTAATTTATTTAAAAATTTTTTAAATGTGGAGAAAATAGGAAAAATGACTTTCCCTCTACTATATTTGGTACCATTTACTATAACTTACTCTGTCATTAGGGCTGCATTAATTTACTCTAGTATTTTATTACTAACAAAGACACCAGGATCAAACAAGAGAGGGAATGTCTTACCTCCTATCAGTTGTCATATGCTTACTTTTCCACACTAGCTGCATGTGACTGTTACTCATAAATTTCACAAATCCTTCTTGAACCCACATTAAAAATGTATGCCTATGACATTATTTGAAGTTATAAGTCCTGTAATTATCTTATTTCTATCTTTCCTAAATTCTAGAGTGTTATCATTTCTTGAATAAGCTTATGCTCACTTAGCAAAGGTCTTTTTAGATAAGGTCCACTCATGCTTTGGGCCTAGACTGCCAATCTTCCTCTTGGCCTAGAAGTTCTTCTCTGGCTAGTTCCTAGTTCTGTTATGTTCTTCCTATGACGTGATTGTCAAAAAATGAACACAGGACTCCTGATGAGGAAATACCACAGGTTTATATGCAGGCAGAATAACCAGATGATTTGTATTTAATAATTCTCAATGATGTGCCATGTTATGGTGGAATTTTTGTCTTTATCAGAGTACTAAACCGACATGACCTATTCCTATAGTAACTAAAGGTCTCTTTTATGAGTTATAGTTTTGAGTGATTTAGAACTATTTTAGATTCTTTCTAAACATTTCACTTGCCTGTTTTAAAACTGTTTGTTTTTTGTGTTCAGGAACACAAATTTTTCAGACCTTCTTATTATCTAGATCCATCATTTGTGGCTCTTCCCAATCTGAAAAACTTTTCATAGTCATTTCCCCAAGTTCATATAAAAGGTGCTAAACAAATTCAGTCCTGGCATTGATCTCTCAACTATTTATACTTCTTTCTATGAAATCACCCTTTTATCCATACCCTACTCTTTGTTTCTTCCCTTCATATCCCTCCTCCCAATTCCATGGCAAAAACTTTGGAAACACTCATTCATTCAAGAACTCTTTACTGGAATCTACTCTGTGCAAGGTACAGAAGTAAGGTGTTAGAAATACAACAATGAAACCCAGTGGCCCTGACATAGAGTTACGAAAAATTGTGCTGTAATTATGAATGCAATGCATTCCACTATTGTCATGTATGTAAGAAATAAAAAAAGGAATTATAAACTGTACCATATCCAGTGATTTTTTAAATTTTAACCTATTTACTTTACTCTTAAAAACACTAGTCAGGCACAATTTTTTAATTTAAAAATTATTTGTGTCTTCCTTAAAGAATATTATGTTTTTGGTGTTAGAATTCAATAAATTAATCTGTGTAAGGATGAAACTGAATCACACATTCTCAAATCTTTTTAGAACTGCACTAAAATTCAGTAGCCACTATCACCAAGAGGTATTCAAATTTGATTACAAAATATTATAAGTACAATGAAATAAAATTTAAAATTTAGTTTTTCACTTTCACCAGCCACATTTTAAGTGCTTAAGAGCCACATGTGGTTAGTGGCTACCATATTGGGCAGCATAGATATAGTATATTTCCATCAACACAGAATGCTTTATTAGATAGCACTATCTAGAGAGTTCTTACATACAAGATCACACAGTGACCACATTAAAAAATAAGTTATCCATTTCAGCAAACAATTATATCTTTCTCAATACTTACATAATGTCACCTATTACTAATTACTTAAATTCCTTTTGTCAATGTGATCTAAACAGCCTAAAATAATGACAATACTGAATATGGTTTTAATTATAATCTCATTCAAAATAATAATTCCTTTTCATTTCTTGTTACTATCATAATATATGACTGGAAATATGGAAATATATAAATACCTAAATAATAGCAATAATACAAAAAATAATTCAAGATGGGAAACATCTTATGGAAACTTACCCTCCTTCACTTTCTGCTTCCTCAGAACTGTTACTTGTTGCTGTACTTTGAACTGTAGTCAGCCTTCTTTTTCTAGCTCTGTGCTGAGGACTTATCTTATGAACTGTTATCTTCCCTCCAAATTCATCTTGTATATATTCTTCCAGCTTTGGAATGGTTTCCTTAAGAAATCTGATTTCCTCTTTGAGTTCTTCCATATTTGTCAGTAATTCATTTAACTTCTCCAGTATCTGAATTTGTCTTCGTTGGACAATTACTGCTGTTCCTTGGCCAGTATACATTTCATCTTGCAGAGTTATTGAATTACACATATTACCCAGAGAAAGAAATTTAGGTAAATTCAATGTTGTAGTTGGTTTACGGACCTTGTGATACCACAAAACCATCAAACTAATCCCAGCAGTTCCCACCATGATGCCAAGTATCAGTTCCTTATTTGTGGAATGAAGCATTTCTTGGGTTTTGTTTCTAAAATTAAAAGCATAAATGTAAATGAATGTTGTTTGTCTTTGTCCAAGACAAAAATATTAGTGCATTTGCAATCAATAAAAGACAAGTCTACATTTAAAAAAAAATCTTCAGAAATCATAATCTAACGTGTATGAGTAAGTACCTCAATAATACATATGACCCAATGGAAATATTTACTTTAAGAAAAATTACTGAAATCTAGTGTAAAGTATGGACTCTAATCCAGAATTTGTATTCTGCATGACCTATTTGAAATTCACCTTTTATTTATATTTGTAAAGGATTTGATAAATAGAAGCAAAAGTTACATTATAAATTTCTGAGAAAATTTGTGAATTCAAGTTATTATTAATTTTCTCTGAAATTTTATTTATACATAATGAATTTGATGGATTTCTTGGTCTTATCTAGTCTTTAAAGAAGGCCAAGAAGCTCTTCCCTGGCACCTACCTCATATTAGGACTTAAATTTAGAGTGATTAACAATACAGTTTTTAAAGTCCAGGACTTAAAGAAAAAAAATATATTAGAGAGTTTTGGTAAGTTTATAACTCACCTCATCTCTGGTTTATTCAACATGGAAAGCAGAAGTGATAATGTAACATACAGCATGGATGGGTGGGTTATCCCACAAATTCGAAGAATGAAATCTCCAGACACAAGAGAGAGATCAAAGTAACAGGATTTATTAGAATAATAGAGAGAAAGCAGAGCTCCTGAAGAGGGAGGGGTCCCAAGAGACGGCTGCCAATGCATGTCTGTTGTCTAGGGTTTTTATGGTTTCATATGTCCCTATAGGTGATTGGTTAGATGATATGTAAATACAGGATTCAGAAAGGGGCCAATCAGCTCTCTTTATTTTGTCTTCTTCAGCAAATCTGGAGAAAAGTGTTTTTTAAGCCTTTATTGGCACGGGGTGGGGGGTTGGGTTTGTTGGCTCAAGAGGAAGTGCTTGGGGTAGATACAGATTTTGTGGTTGGCTGTTGCTAAGGGCAGGGGTAGGGGTAACTAAGGAAGAGCTCTTGTGGTTGAAGTTGTCAGGGGAAGCAATAGAATGTTCTCCAGACTAAGATAGCATGGTGTCTTCCTCCTTTTCTTCTCTGAGACCCTTTTCCTGGCTGCCTATAGTGGTCTATCTTTCTGACTCACTAACATATATGTAAGTATTGTCCATCTTCTAACCCAGAATTTCTCTCTCCTTATATTTCTGCTTATATCTGAAGTCTTAATGTTTTTGTTTTATTTTATATTTTCACTTTAAAAAATATTTTGATTTGATTCCTTTCTCTTTCTGACCTTTTACCTTTTTGCATTCAAGGCACAAGCTATCCCCCACCTCATTCCACATAAACTCAGCTACTTGGACTAAATACATAAAATTATTCTCTAGTAAATCTCACTTCACTAGTTCTATGGCTTATCCCTGCTCTTAAAATCACAAGACAAATAAAGGAAACCATTGATATATGCTTTTATCTGAGACTTAAAATGGCAATAAATATGTTAGTGCTCTACTAAACTTTTGAACACAGTAAAGTATACTGAAGTTTTTTAAAAAAAAATCCTATAAATTCAAAGTTCCCCAAATTGTTTTACCTTTAGTAAACCCTATTTTATAACAGGTAAAAACCTATATTAAATTTTACTAATGACTTTGGAGAAATGTTACAAATAGTAATAAGTTGTTCAATATAGTAAATGAAATTTGTAATTTTTTTGATTAATTTTTCCTGAAACTTTATCAAGGAGCAGATAATTAGAGCATTGCCACCTAGAGCCCTGAGAAAAGGGGTTAGGAGAAAGTCCTATACTGTCTCTTGATTTCCAACTGGAGGCAATTTCTGGGCCATGGCACAAAGAGGAGAAAACCAACAGCCTGATAGTCTCAGTGAGTTTAAATGGACAGAATGGACATAGATCTGAATTCATACAAACTGAAGCACCCAGAATTTGTGTGTCAGAGTACTGAGATGAGGGAGGTATAGTCAGAGAAAGAGCTCTAGAAATACACATTGAAACCCCATCAGGACTGGCAAAGAACAATTTGTACGGAGAAAACAATCACCAGGAAGCTATAAACTGAACTACTCCTTTAGATTACACAGAACTAGGAAGTATTCAAGTTCCCAAGAATTCCTATAGAATACATGAAGCTTTCAGCAGAGACCCCAGATGGGTAACATAGGGAGTAGTGGGACTAAAGTAACTCTAGAGTTAAGGCTATTTAAGCTTTCCCTAAAATAGACTTAAAAATATGCCTCCAAAGGATTAAACTGATTCAACAATACTTTAACTGCCATGATGATGAAAGTCCAATACTTGAAAAATCAGAAAAGCCAGAATTCAACAGCATAAAATCAAATGTCTAATATCCAATAAAAATTATTAGACATGGAAAGACACAGGACACTGACAGAGATAATTAGAAGACAAAGGTGTTAGAATGATTGCAAATATGTTTGCTATTTATTACATATACAAATACATTAACAGAAAACATAAACATGACGGGGAAAGAAAAAGAAGGTATCAATCCAAACCAAAAGGAATTTCTAGACATGAAAAATAAAATGTCTGAAAACAACTGTACTAAATGGGATTAATAGAAAAATCACCATGGAACAAAAAACAAAATCAGTAATCCTGAAGACATAGCAAAAACAGCCATTCTAAATAAAGTACACAAACAAAACAAAACAAACAAAACTTATGGAACAATATCAGTCTAAAAAATACATCAAATTAGAGGGGGAACAGTGACCTAAAATTCCCAAGTTAGATAAACATATAACAGATCAAAATATAAAACCATGTAAAATTAAAATGCTCAACACCAATAAAAATTACTAAACATGCAACTAAGCAGAAAAATAGTAGCCAGGGGGCAATATCAAGCAGTCTGAAAAAATACATGAAGTTAGAGGGGGGAAAAGATGACCAAAAACATTCCCAAATTAGAGAAAACACACAAGGTCAACACAATCCAAGTAGAATAAGAAAACAAAAATAAGGCATAACATTATTAGATTGATAAAAATTAGTGACAAAAAGAATATCTTAAAAGTCATCAGAGGCCAACCAGGGTGGCACATGCCTGTAATCCCAACGGCTTGGGAGGCTGAGGCAGGAGGCTCGGGAGTTCAAAGCCAGCCTTAGCAAAAGCAAGGCGTTGGACAACTCAGTGAGACCCTGTCTCTAAATAAAATACAAAATAGGGCTAGGGATGTGGCTCAGTGGTCCAATGCCCCTGAATTCAAGTCCTGGTACCAAAAAAATAAATAAATAAACAAATAAATAAAAAGTCATCAGAGAAAAAGACACATTGTATATAAACCTCAGGTACTATTTAAGGAAGAAAACAATGAAGTGACATATTTAAAATGGTGAAAGAACTGTCAACTTAAATTACTATACCCAGTGAAATATCTTGTCAAAATTGAAAGCAAAATAAACATTTATTTATTTATTTATTTTAGACAAAGGAAAGCTGAGGGAATTCATCACCAATTCAGACATAAGAAACGCTAACAACCAGGCGTGGTGACACATACCTGTACTCCCAGCACCTCAGGAGGCTGAGTCAGGAGGATCATAAATTCAAGGCCACCCTCAGCAATTTAGTAAGGGTCTTAAAATAAAAAATAAAAAAAAATAATGAGCTGAGGATGTGGCTCAGTGGTTGAATCCCCTTGGGTTCAATCTCTTTTACCAAAAAAAAAAAAAAAAGAGAGAGAAAGAGAGAGAGAAAGAAATGCTAGCAGAAGTTCTTAAAGCAGAAGAAAAATGAAAAGTTTGAAGGATGAAGAATACCTGCTGTGGGCTGGGATTGTGGCTCAGAGGTAGAGCACTCGCTTAGCACGGGCAGGACCTGGGTTCGATTCTCAGCACCACATAAAAATAAAGGCATTGTGTTGTGTCCATCTACAAAAAAGATTCATTCTCTCTCTCTCTCTTCTCTCTCTCTCTCTAAAAAACAAAACAAAACAAAAATCCTGCTGTGGAAAATACACATGGATAAACATAAAAGTCATTTTCTAGGTAGGCATGGTGGTGCATGCCTGTAATCCCAGAAGCTCAGGAGGCTGAGGCAGGAAGATCTCAGTTAAAAGCCAGCCTCAGCAAAAAGCAAGGCACTGAACAACTCAGTAAGACACTGTCTCTAAATAAAATACAAAATAGGGCTGGAGATGTGGCTCAGTGGTCCAAAGCCCCTGAGTTCAAGTCCTGGTACCCCACTCCAAAGTCATTTTTCTCATTTTAAAATTTCTTTATAAAATGTTTGCTTATTAAATCAAAGATGACAATAATGTACCATAGGGTTTATAATGTACATATAAGTAAAAAATAATACAATAACTCAAAGTGTTTGTAAATATCTTAAATTATAATAGTGTTATCAAGTTAAAGATGCATAGTTATAAATTCTAGAATAGCTACTACAAGAATAAAGGGAAAAAATGCAAAGATATAGATAAGCCAGTAGTGGAGACAAAAATGTAATACTGAAGACATTCATTAGTTCAAGGAAAGGGGGAAAACAGAACAGACAAACAGAAAACAACCAGGAAAAGAGAAATGATGCCGTAACTCTATTAAGAAATGAAGAAACAACAGTATTTTTATTTGCCAATCAAAAAAAAAACAATTAAAAAGGAAAAGCGGAAGAAATGTTAGAAAACTGTACAACAATAAACTTGAGAAAGCCAATGGGGTGGGCTCTAGTGCAAAAGTTCAAGGGTTGACCTTTGATGGGAACACAAACCACTCATTCACAGTAACAAAAACAAGGCAGATTATGTGAGCAGAGATTCAGGTATGTGGGTAGATGTTGTGGTGAGAATTGATGGAAGTTCTCTTCGATTGCTTCTTAAGTGAAATAGTAAAACAGCTAGGATTAAGAATCCAGGCAGAAATATTGGAAATATGCAAATTCTAAATTAGGTTGTATACCAAAAATTTGACTTCCTAGAGTTTATATTCTATGATTCCACATATTCTAGCAAATCGTTGTTCCTTATACACTAAATGGCCGATTTAATATAATGTGTCATATGACCTATGAAAGAGATTCTCAAAGAATAAGGAACAAGAATCTATTCTGAGAAGACTACTTAAAAGAATGGCTCTTTTTAGATTTGTTACACTGCACTACATACATGATCACAACAATTGCCCTATTTGGATGTTCTACCTCATTATTGGCTGAAAGGTTAATGAGAAGGACCAGCTGTAAAATAGTATTCTAGAAATTACTTCAGATGTCAGTGAATATTATCTTGAAGAGGTTTTAGGTTTATCTCCTAAAAGAATTCCAGAGAAAGTCTTGCAACTTTAAGCTGGCCTGAATGACAGATCATTTTGCCTGGGATTAGATACTTTTACCTAGTTGGTATTGTTACAGAGCTGGGGACTTCCTGGAAACTAAGGCAATGTGAAGACTCCTGTTCAAACCCTGATTCTTGTGATCAACTCAGAAAGATTTCAGAAATGTCACTCAGAGAAACAGGAATGAATTTATTTAAAGAATAGGCAAAGGGAAAGGGATCACTGTAAAAGGAGAGTGGGTCGTCTCAGATAGGAGAGGAACAATGTGTCTCTCTTGCACTTCAGTTTTATTGGGGATTCCATAGAAGTTTCTACAGAGTCCCACATTAGGGTGACATCAAGACTTTCAAATCCCCACTGCCAGGACAACTGTAGGTCACCTTGGCCCATGCTGACCAGTCCTACTTGGATTCTTAACCTTAAATTCTTATGGTTAGAAGGAATTACCCTAACCATCTTCTGATTTTCAGTATCTAGTCACAAAAGTCTCTCCATTCAAGGTAATTTGAGTTCCTCTTATCAACATTACCGTGGGCCTGCATTTCTCCTGTAGTTAACAGGTAGTTTGGTGAGGAATGTGACATGGCCTGTCCACTCAGACCAGGCAGAGTTGCTAGGTAAATTGCTTCTTGGAAAAGAAAGCATGTGGGGGTAGCACAGTGGACCCATTTTATAGCTTTTTTTCCCTTAACCTCATGTTCCTGTCATTTGCATCTATCTGTCCCCTAACACTATAACTGGGAATTTATAAATCTAACTATCTGCCTATTCCCATAATATCAAGAAGAAATGCCAACAGCATATTTCAATCAATCTGTAACTTCAGCTGAAATTATAGGTAATTATTAGTTGTTATTTCCACAAAACATTATACTGTATCAGAAATTTACTTGGAAGATTAGTGCAAAAAAGCAATAGATCTAAGAAAAGCCACTATATACCTACAACTTACATTTACATCACAGTTAATAATAATGTATCAAGGTTGATCATCTTTTTTTTCAATAAAAAGATCAATGGTGGTGGTGTAGTTCACTAGTACAGTGCATGCTTAGCGTGTACAAGATCCTGGGTTAGAGCCCCACCCCCAAACTACATACAAGATAAAATCAGGATGTCCATATGCTGGTCTAGATGACTACTAAAAAGATCTTTCCTATACTTACTGCATTTTTTTTGTCCATTCCTCTATTGTTTCTTTGAACTTTACATTAATAAACAGTTTAGTTTTAAAAGTTTTTTTTTTTTTTTCATTTCATAAGTAACTAGATGTGAAAATCTCCCTAGGGTAAAAACCTTATCCCTGAGACAGAACCACCTTTAAACATATGAGGAATATACTTTGCTTAACCTTTCTTTAGTAATTACACCACTTTCAAATTATCTGCTGGAGGCAGAGTAAAACAAAAGTCAAGTCCTGCCAGGAGTGGTGGTACACACCTGTAATCTCAATGACTTCAGGAGGTTGAAACTGGAGGATCACAAATTCAAGTCCAGCCTGAGTAATTCAGTGACACCTTGTCTTAAATAAACAATAAAAAGGTCTGGGGATGTAGCTCAGTATATAAAATACCTTCGGCTCAATCTTCAGTAACCACAAAAATATATAAATAATAACAGTACTATTATTATTTTGCTGATAAGCAAGCTGAGGCACCAGCAACTACCAAGTCATTTACCCTGAGGGTCATCCAACTAGGAAGTGGAAAATGTCACCCTTAACATCCTGTGAGGAAACTCCGGGTATGCACCTAGCTGAATGCTGAAGATTCAGAAAGCATCAACAAGGACATGAAGGAGAATGCTGACTGTGCAGAGATGTCCATAGGTGAAATATGACTTCAGAATCATGAAATTTAGCTGCGGAAAAAACTAGAATCAATGGAGCTGGTATTTGTTTTAAATAACTACAATTATAAACAAATAGTTTAGGCTATGTTTGAATTTTATATCACTATAAAATCAATGTGCTTTTACACCAATAATTTGAAAAATGACACTAATTAAAAATATTGAGATACAAAAGTAATAACCAGAATACTTCTTGCCTGAAGTATGATTTCAAAGATTGTATGAAGTCATTTACATAGCTTTTTCATTTTCATTAGTTGGAATTACTTCTATTATAGAATAAAAATACAATAATTAAGAATTTCACTGAGCAAACTTCAGAGCTCTAATATTTTAATACTCAGGTGCAAAGTACTGTTAATGTTACAATGTTAAAATTTTAAGGCAGTAATACCAGAAAATTAGACTTATTTTAATATAAATTACTGGCATCTAAAATTAGTACTTAATCCAAGGTTACAGAATTGTCTAGTAAAATGAGAATTCTAGTGAAACGATAAATCAAAATGTTGCTAAAGAAAACTAGAACATAAAAATAATGCTTTCTGAATAAAGTTATTTCATTTTCAACTTTTAATTTTTAGACATAAAAATTATGCTTTACCACATAACTATATTAATGCTTACAGTACATATCTAGCATATATATATTCCTGTAATTCATCTGCTGATCCTTAGGGGAAAAAGTATAAAATGCCCTGATAAACTCGAAAAATCAATGAAGACTTTCGCAGTAAGGTTAAAGAAAAATTAATGTCTTATAGACCAACTTGAGGTTTAAGTTTCCCAAGGGAACTGCCCTGAGACCTTGAATAAGTGATCAGATTCTGATGCGACCCAGAAAACTCGGTTTACTTTCAAAGTGAATTCTACTACTCATTTGTCATCAGCTTTTCATGGTTTTACTTAGTTAGAATTTATTTTAAATTTAGGGATCCCTGACGTTTGGCTTATTTACAAATGACAGTACTGATATCCGGGCCTTCGTTTTTGTGCCAAACAGGAAAAGAATCTGTATTTCAGCGGGGAAAGAAACGCAAACAAAACGCAACGCTGGCGCTAGGCGGCGAGGAAAGATCCGCCGCCCGGATGAGCGCCCGGCTTGTCTCTGCTGGAACTTGGCGGCTCGCAGGGACCCGACAGGCTGCGGGGACATGGTGCCCACTCCCCCGGCCCTGGGGTTAAAGCGTGGAAAGGCCAGCCACTTCCCGGACGCCACTTCCGACGCATGCGTTCCGCAAAAGCTGCGTTTGGAAACCCGAGCACAAGTTCTCCAGCTTCAGGAACAGACCGCAGACGGGGCCAAAAGAGCGACCCCGGAAGTGCAGTCGCCGCTGCCGGAAGTACTGCCGCTGCCTCCTCACGCCCCCGACCGGGTGGGCCCTGGTCTGCTCAGTTGCCCCTTTCCCTCTTCCGTACGCACCTGCGTTCGTTAAGCGGACCTGTCTGCGGTTCGCCGGCCGCCGACCCTGGCCTGCGGGCGGGCGGGGAGCAGCGGGCAGACGGCGGCGCCCGAGCCCGCGTGTCCCACAGTCCAGCACCGCGCCGCCGTGTCCTGACCCAGAAAGTCTAGGCGCCGGGGGAGGAGTCCGTGGCTGCTCGGCCCGCGGCTCCCGCCTCCGCCGGTCCGGACTTCTCACCCGGGCCGGGCGCCCCGCGTGCTTTCCGCCCTCACCCGCACAGCACCTTGCGGCTCCAGTCACTTCGTCCCCTCTCCTGACTTGCCACCCGAGCTCAGGGCCACCGCGCCTGCTCCCCGGCGTCCCCTTCTGCCATCACTGCCTCCAAACTCACGCCAACTCTGCTTCCTTCCAACTCCCAAACCTTCCCCCCCTCTCCCCGGTGTTGTCCCCTTTTAGGCATAACCTTGAACCCTATTCTGCATGGCAAACAAACGTCACAGTTTGCATCTATTGCAAATGGTGTCCACAGCCCCTTTTCCTTAACTTCACTGTAACTCACATTCTTTTTTAATGAGCAAAATTCCCAATCTCTTCGTCCTCGCATCAGTCCGAGTCGCCTTTAGATAAAAGTCACTTATCTTCTCAAATGACCATGGTTCAAGGTTCTGCCCAACTTCAGTTTCTGTGGTTTGTAAAATGAGAATAATATGGCAAACTGTTAAATATTGCTCACACGCCCCTTTTGTATTGCCTTCAACCTTGAGCATTATTGATTTAAGCTTAGACTTGTATTGAAAACTTAGTTTTAATTACTAAATCCCCCACCAATATACTGAACAGAATAAAAAATGGGTACACTCTTGTTTATAAAAACAAAAACCAAACTTCCCCATAAGGATTCTTCAGAAGACTGATTGTACAATCCATATTCACAGATGGAAATTGGGGATTGTGTGTTTATGTAATTTATTTTTTAGCTTTAAGCAAACTGCATTGAATCCTAGCCACATTTTATTTAAAGAGCAGACTAATGTTTATGCTCTCAAATTTCTTTACAGGGAACCACTTTAACTCCTGTTTTATTATGGTTTGCAAAGATAATTTCCATCTAATGTCAGTATTTTCTTTATTTAACCAGAGTACAGTGTAATGTAAACCTGTGTGGAGTGATAGTTTCTTCTTTGGAGATTTGAATACAAAAGAAACTGTACTCTCCCTTCAGTAATACTAGGAGGGTTTTTGTTTGTTTGTTTGGTTTTTTGTTGTTGTTGTTTGTTTGGGTTTTTTTTTAAGACTTAAAAGACAATTTAAGCATTTCCAGGTCACTGCTGCAGCCTCTCACACAGCACAAAAGAGGCTTATAACAAGGAGCTTGATATCAAACCAGAGACTCTGCATCTGATAGAAGAAAAAATTGGCTCTAATCTACATCTTGTGGGGTCGGGCTCCAAATTCCTTAATAGGACACCTATAGCACAAGAGTTAAAAACAAGAATCAACAAATGGGACTTACTCAAACTAAAAAGTTTTTTCTCAGCAAGAGAAACAATAAGAGAGGTAAATAGGGAGCCTACATCCTGGGAACAAATTTTTACTCCTCACACTTCAGCTAGAGCCCTAATATCCAGAGTATACAAAGAACTCAAAAAATTAAACAATAAGAAAACAAACAACCCAATCAACAAATGGGCCAAGGACCTGAACAGATACTTCTCAGAGGATGATATACAAATAATCAACAAATACACGAAAAAATGCTCACCATCTCTAGCAGTCAGAGAAATGGAAACTAAAACCACCCTAAGATACCATCTCACTCCAGTAAGAATGGCAGCCATTATGAAGTCAAACAACAATAAGTGCTGGTGAGGATGTGGGGAAAGGGGTACACTTGTACATTGCTGGTGGGACTGCAAATGGGTGCAGCCAATTTGGATAGCAGTATGGAGATTCCTTGGAAAGCTGGGAATGGAACCACCATTTGACCCAGCTATTCCCCTTCTCGGACTATTCCCCAAAGACCTTAAAAGAGCGTACTATAGGGATACTGCTACATCGATGTTCATAGCAGCACAATTCACAATAGCTAAACTGTGGAACCAACCTAGATGCCCTTCAATAGATGAATGGATAAAAAAAAAATGTGGAATTTATACACAATGGAGTATTACTCAGCACTAAAAAATAACAAAATCATGGCATTTGCAGGGAAATGGATGGCATTAGAGCAGATTATGCTAAGTGAAGCTAGCCAATCCATAAAAAACAAATGCCAAATATCTTCTTTGATGTAAGGAGGGCAACGCAAAACAGAGCAGGGAGGAAGAGCATGAGAAGAAGATTACCAAATTAAACAGGGACAAGAGGTGGGAGGGAAAGGGAGAGAGCAGGGAAACTCCACGGAAATGGAAGGAGACTCTTATTGTTATACAAAATTACATATAAGAGGAGGTGAGGGGAAAGGGGAAAAAAAGAGAGAGAGAAATGAATTACAGTAGATGGGGTAGAGAGAGAAGATGGGAGGGGAGGGGAGGGGAGATAGTCGGGGGTAGGAAAGGCAGCAGAATACAACAGACACTAGTATGGCAGTATGTATAAATGTGGATGTGTAACCGATGTGATTCTGCAATCTGTATACGGGGTAAAAATGGGAGTTCATAACCCACTTGAATCAAATGTATGAAATATGATATGTCAAGAGCTTTGTAATGTTTTGAACAACTAATAAAAAAAAATGTGGGGTGCGGGCTGAGGGATTGTGTCACCTCTTCTCTGAGAGGGAAATAGTGATGCCAGCTGATACTTGACCTTCAAGTAGGGAGAAATAGTTGGAGTTTTCCTCTTTTCCTATATAACATCTGTTCCTGCCTCCTAAATACCTATGATTCTATTCCTTAAGCAGTAAGAATTATCTGAGAGGTAGAAACTCAGAAACTGATAGCCATTATACATGGCAAAGTTAAATAGCAAAGAGTCATTGTCTTGATCAGGCACTGTAGTAGGAGTGACAAAATATGACTCCACCCCTAACAGGAGTATTTTATCTAAAAGGAACATCTAAAGAAAAATAAAAACAAAACACTAAGAATCTCAGGTTGCTTTTACTCATCACAACCAACACAGCATTACAATCATTTGTCAGGAATGACTACTGGCCCTTCTGAGTTTGTCTCACCTCCATGTCTAATTTTCCCCCTTCCATTTCTGCCAGCCTATACCTGCAACCAAGCTACCTGATCTTCCCTTCACAAGCTGTGTCCTTTTCATACTGTCCTTTGTGCTTGGAATACCCTGCTCCTTGCCACCTGTTAATTCATCTACTTTGATCTGCTTCCCTGGAGAAGGTACTGTGCACATTTCCCTTGGCCCCTTAAGAAGTATTTATTCATGCCTCATTGAAACTTTTGTGCAAAGAAATGGAATTTAAACAAATGCAACGCCCCCACATATACTGTTCTTCAGCATGCATCATGTACACTGTGTAATTTCTGCTCACCAGTGACTACTATGTCCATGACACTGTGCCCATCTTCAAGGCAAGGAAGGAGGTAATATTTAACTTTATCTTCCCAGCGCTTGGCACAACCTGTATTCTCTTTGTAGTAGGTAAATATTTGAAAACATTTCTTTGAAAGTAATATATACTCTTGAGGGAAAACCACTTGGAAAATTCATAGTCCTTCAGGTAGTAGTAATGTGTCAACGACTTGCATTTTGCTTTGTTATGTTTTTGTTTCTGAGGTTGTATCTGAATAGTTCTATTTCCAGGAGGCAATTAAGTTCGTTTTTGCCCTCCAACAGCTCCCAATATACCATATAGTTAACTTTCTGTATTATAATTCCTTGATTATTTCTAAACCCTTTAATCACCTATCAAATGACCAAGTGAACAGATTAAGGGAAAATGAATTGTTTAGTTTGAAGGCAACCCAAAGTTTTTTTCTCCATTTCCTTGAGAAGATAGTCTTCTTTTTGTTAGAAATTTATATGAGTTTTACTTTAAAGCTTAAGGATTGGTAATGGTCGGATAATACAACTTACATTCCAGGGTGATTTATTTATTTCTTTTGCCTTTCAGATTTTTAAATTTATAGCCCGAATTTCTTAATTTGTAAGCTGAGGGATGAACCGTGAATATAATCAGCACCACTATGTAACCACAAACTCCTACCTCAAAACAGCAAAATTAACCTAATTTATCTCAAAGCAGGGATTAAGGAACTACTTTATTGCTAAACAGGTGAAGAAATTATTTTAAAAATTAATTAGAACAGCCATAACCTCTCTATTGAGAGAGTTTCAAAGAGATGTGCTGTTGGCAAGGTGTCCACAGGCTGAATGTACACGCAAAGAACCAGGGAAGAGTAGGAGCCAATCAGGTGTAACTGAAGCCACAGTCAGGCCTGCAAACAACAGTAGCAACAGCCATAGCAAGAACATCTGAGTCTTACTCCCACTTCTCCCACTTCATCTATATGAGTCATCCTACTCGATCTTCTCCATAGGCCAATGAGGTGAATAACATGACTGGTAAGGAAATGGAGTCTTTGAGAGGTGAAAAAACGAGTCCCACACCAAGCAGTGAACCAGTTTTAGAGGCAGTTAGTAAACAACTGTGTCTGAAAACCTTTCACCACTCCCAGCAAGCTCCGCCTACGCAGCCAGCCCTTTCCATCTTTGATGGAGCACCCGAGGGACTATTTCCCTCACATGACACACATGTCTGTGTCTTCCACTTCAACTACCAAGGACTCAGCCTTCACTGCTTCTGTTGGAAGAGGAACCAGATCTTCAGCTCAGAGTACTTACTTCATGGAGCATAATCCTCAGGGCCATGCTTTCTAAGCCACTCTGTGCCCACCATATTCAGGTTCGGCTAGGCAAAGAGTTTGGGGGAAAATTGTTTAAAAAATTAGGAGATCTCTAAAATACAAGAAAATTACAAATTATTTTTTTTCTGAAAAGATTATCATGACTAAATTGGACCTTATAAGAGAAAAATGCTTTATATGAAAAACATATGATGGTATGCTTATTGTTGAATATTTCTGTAAGACCAATTAGTGCAAGAAATTATTAATCACTTAAATATGATAAAATGGTTTGCCCTAAACTGAATAAATAAAAATGGTAATTTAGAAAGATATATATGAAAGATAAGTTAGTAACAATATATATGCAATATTACCTAGCAGTTCAAAGTTAAATCAATTTATTACAAATACAGCTATTTTATTAAGGTATAGGATTGTTAGGAACTTTCTATTTTGTTAAAAATTCTAGCTTTGTTTGATGAAGAAGTAGTCATTTTTAGAAAAGCATATATAGTACCTTCTCTGATTGATACTAATCTTGCTCAACGGTTATCAACAGTTTTTCTGCGACATTTCAAGACAAGAACAAAGTTTCTTCAGAAATCACAGAAGTCACATTCTTACATTGAGTTTTGGTAGTCTGTTCAAAGAACAGCCTTGGATACACTCTAAAATGAAATTCAACAGATGCAGAGTAAAGAGTAACTTTGCCCCTCCCTCATTCTTTCTTTATCTTGAGAGAAAATGTTCAAGGACGTCCTTGACAGTATACACATTAACTTCACAAACCTAGGTCAATTTTATAGCAAATTAAAAGTAAAATGGAATGTTCATCAGACAAACTGTTGTTACAATACATGTAAGCAAAAATTAGTTAAAATTTAAGAAATTATTTGTAGATAGAGCCTCTTGGTATATAAATAAATCTATACAGTAAATCCACTTTCAATGTTGCTATAGAAACACATTAATTAACTAACCATTGTTAAAACTTTTTGCATTTTCTAAAACTGCATTCCTATCATTATAATTAAGACATGTATTTAGACCCTCATTGGGAGAAATGAATCTAGAAAAAGATGGAAACTGAAATTCACCACTATAATGATTTTAGAAGAAAGCCTGTCTCATAAAACTATATCTTTATATCTATATCTATCTATGTATGTATCTACATATATATGGATACGTATGGATATATATTAATCTATTACAGATGGATATATATAATAATTTAGTTTGAATAATTTGGATATTTATATACAGAAATGCAGTAAGACTTTATGGAGTGATAGTACCATAGTTTAAATGATGTTCATAAAATGATGTTCTTTATTTGTATATATGTATATATATGTATACATATATGGAGAGAGAGAGAAAGAGAGAGAGAGAGAGAGAGAGAGAGATCCAACATAGTTCTAGTATTTTTGTTTAGAACAAGGGCTTTTCTTGTAATGACTTTACATTATTTCTCTTAGCATCAGAATCCTCCCATTTCTCAAACAGAGAGGTTAAGAAGAAATCTTTCTTGCAGCACAAGAAGTGTAACCTCAAGGGGTATCTTATTTAAGAAATGGGAAAACTGTTAATAATCTAGTTTGAATAATTTGGATATTTATGTACAGAAATGCAGTAAGACTTTATGGAGTGACAGTACAATAGTTTAAATGATGTTCATAAAATAGTTATTTGTAAGAATACAGCTTTAGACATCAAAATGCTTTCATTTTCCTTTGCTCTAAATGTTTGCAATTATGAGATATGATCACAAATAGGCAGCAATATTTTCTCCCCTTTTGAAGATGTAGAAATTATAAAATAATACAATGTATTAGAATACATTCTCAACTATGGCTGGGGTTAAAGTTTCAAGGCATCAAACATTTAAATGAAAAAAATGGAATTAGTAATTCAAATACTCTAGTATCACCAATTATCCTTACTAAAAACACTTCCAGTAATGCTGCCTCCCCTTTTGTGTTTCTAACATCCGTCGCTACCAAAAGCTTGAAGAGTTTCCTCTCTCAGGATTCACTCCCTGACGTTCTACCCTTGTAACAGAAACTACTAAAGCTGCTCTAACCATAAAGGTCAAAGTCTCCTGGTTTCCCAAACTAGGCTTTGATCTCTTTGAAACAGCATTTCTCAATCTCAGTGCTCTTGACCTTTTTCAACCAGAAAATTATTTGTTGAAAGGCAAATTCTGTGCTGTCAAATGTTTAGTAGCATTCCTGGCCTCTACCCACCAGTTGCTGATAGAGCTATAAGTCAACATGTAACTTCAGAGAAGCTGAATCCATAAGTAACAGTCAATAGTATAAACACAGGTACATTCTTCTAGAAAATGAGATAATTCTTGGGTAGGCCAGATAATTAAATAATTAAATGATGCTTTAGTTTTGGAAGAATATGCTGCAGTTCTTAATTTCTAAGTGTCTAATTTTTCTTAAAAGCATGGGCCATATCTTACTCTTTTTTGACCTCAGTATTTGACATTCATCACTTTTCAACTAGAAGGTTTGGCAAGTTTCCCAAATGTGACCAGCCTATATGATTACATTTATTTTTAATTGGCTGATGTTGCATAAGATAGCTTACAGAGGAAGAAGACCCATTCATTGGAGAACATGGAATTGTAAGGAAGCTGAGAAAGGAGAAATGAAGTTTCCAAGAATAAACAGAAACTTTTGACTTCACATTTGCAATCTAAATTTTGCTAAAGCCAGTCCTGTTTATTAAGCTAACTTTTCTCATCAGAATTTATTATCAGGTATTTGGAATTATTTCTCAATATGTATACAGTACTTGAAAATGTTTTCGTGTCACAAGTTCTGCTTTGCAAGGTCTACTAAATCTTTTAGAGAGTATTTGTAATCAAGATGGCAGTCTAAAAGATGGGGTATTTCTGTGCATATAAACCAACTGGATTGATTGCTGATTGTTAGCTCCTTTGACCACCAAGCCTTGGATTCTTAGTAATGAGATGGGGCCCAAGAAATTTCAGTTCAAGAGTGTCCCGAACAGATGTTGCATGGGCCACTCTTTGAGAAACATTGCATGTAACAGTGTAGTTGGTGATCTACTGATGAATTTCTAAAGTAAAAAGGAAATCAGGAGGGTTCACTGTTGAATATGTTCTTCATTCATTTTTAGCGTTTTTATAAAAAATATAGTTAAAAGTTCACGTTGAAGAGACAAATGCAGTTCTAATTTTGGAACTTTATTAGAGTTCTTCCAACAATTTTTTTTCCTCCCAAATAGAGGGCTATGGTTTGAATTTCCCCACCAAAACTCACTTTGAAATTTAATCCTCATTGTGAGGTATTAAGAGGTGGACTATCTACTTCTCAATCATAAGGCTTTGCTGTAAAGTATGGATTGACCCATTCAGGTTGCTCATTTCTGATGTTCAAGGTAGCAAGCTTAGGCTCAGACAGTGGGGGCCCAGAAAGGTAAGACATTGCTAATTAATTTTTAATGCACAAAATAAGAAGTTCAGTTTCAGTTTCCTTATTGTGCATTATTTATTTAACTTGGAAAATAAAACTTTTAAAATATTAAAGAATAAAAATGTTATCCTTTATTAATAAATAATTAGAAAAACACTGGTTGCTTGTAGAGATGCCAAGTTTTTGTGAAATGTCTTCAAAGTTTTGAACTTATGCATTTTCATTTCCATCTTTGTTTAGCATGCATTTCAATTTACCTCCAATTATGTTCAGTCCACTGCTTTTATGGGAGATGCAGTTTGTTCCTATCTGTGCTTTAAGATTCTATAGTGTATGTAAATTCACAGACTTGGAGTTAGAAAGGGCTCAGGGAAGTCCCCTAGACTTTCAAACATTTTGGCACTTATATTCCTGGGGTTCTTATACATGAAGTGAGAGGCCTTGTAGTGGGTAGACGTGTTTGTAACCTTTACCACTGTGACTTGGGAAAAAATCTGTTGCATGTGTGTGGGAGCACTTACACTTTCAAATGAAAGTTTGGGACCTCTGACAAGGAACTTTTAAGTTTGCAGGTTCAAAACCCTTGAGCAATTGCAAATTTGCTTTCCAAAGTATTGCCTCAATTTCTAATAATTATTATCACAAAAAGTAAGAGTCTTGAAGTATTTTTCAAGAATAAAAGAATAATAAAGTTTGACAGCCTTTGAACTTACACTTAAGAAAGGTCTGCATTTATTATGTGAATCACTGAGAAAGCATTCTCAAGATTACAGCTCAAAGGAACAAGCCTCTTTTTGGTTTGTGTGTGTGTGTTGGTGGGGGAGGTGGTGTTTATCCATCCAGAACAGTTGGAAATGAGTGGTTTAAGACTGATATTCTGATTTTCTGAAATCATCAGATCACTGAAGTAAATCACATGGGGAATAATTATTGAGTATTGTGGTAGAAAGAAGCAAAATGTAGAGAAAGAAAATCTAGGTGAAAAAGGGATTACAAAAAATGATACAGAAGCTTCCCACCATGTCTACATGTGTGTTTACATCAAAGTACTCATGATAATAAAGATTTTATTTGATTTGTCATGGTATTATGCAAAAGCCATCTGAAACATGACAAACTGGATGCCAGAGAAACCTGTATCATAAGCAGAACTAGAATTGGAAGCAAGGCACTGAGAAGATGATACTGAGTAGGCAGAATAACAGAGAGTAAGGCTTGTGAGTCCTCAGAAAGAGCAAAGATACCAAACCATATCATTCCCGCTTTTACTCAGATTATTGATGGGCCCTTTCCTAAAAACAAGAAGTGCTGAGAAACCTACCTTCTCAGTTGAAAGAATGAGAATGATATGTGCAGGAAAATCCTGTGCTAATTATACCCAAAGGAAAGATGAGAGAAATTATTTCTCAGCAGGCATTTCTGGGAACTGTTACCTGAATCATAACAGGTCCCTGGAGGAGTATGATTTATTTATTTAATAAATTAAATTAATCTAGTTTTACAATATAATAAGACTAATGAGCAAGTTCTGGGATTGCTTGCATTTTGAATCAAGAAGAAAAACATTACTGAACATTAAAGACAAGCCTATTTGACCACAATTCAAAAATATTTTATTAATAAAATAATTCAATATTTAGATTTATTTCAAAGTATATTGAGTTAAAGTGTTCCATCCTCTCCACACCATCTCAAACTCTAAAAGTCAACACTGTTGATAAGATTTATGATATGAAATATTTTTGCATCTTCCCAGAGGGATGTGTTAAACATACCACTTAAAATATACATATTTTGCATCTTTTTTCACTTTATATATTAGAGATGTCATTTCATGTCAGCCTGCTGAGAGCCACGGCAGAGTCTGTATGGCCCCTGGCATTTTGCCAACAGTATTGATTGACAGGCGAGGCATTACTATCCGCCTGTGCCGCAACTTTTGAGTTCTCGCACTATTTTGGAGTTCTCGTGGGGATTTCCAGGGATTCCCCGAGAGTTCCCATTGGTTGGGGAAGTGCAGGAGGAGGGATTTCCAGGAGAGATATTTCCGGCTGGGGGTTCCTGGACAAGCCTCCTGGCGTTCGGGAGGATTCCCCGGGAGCTGTGTGAAGTGTTTTCCTGCAGTTTAAAAATAAAGTTTGTTCCTGCTTCAGTGGCTCGTGATTTGTGCCCAGCCAGACTGCGGCATCAGCCTCATTTTTTTATAGACTCAGTATTTTATTGTGAGGATATTCAAGTAGCTTCTGAACTAATAGACATCAAAGTTATCTTCAGAGAAAAAAAATGGCTCATTGTAAGAATATTATGAAAAAGAGAAATAAAATCACTCTCTGTCATTTAGGAACAGATCTGAAGCCGTAGACCTTAATAAACTGATCAGATGCTGGCAGGTAATCCTTACAGTTTCCATAGGCATCTCACAGAATATCCAATTTAGACAAGGACACTACAACACAAAATAGCAAATGCCCACCTCCCTTATTAGGTGAGTGTTAATTCCTTACCAGTTGTAACTTTTCCTAACTGTTGTCTGCCCTACCTACACATAAAATTTATTGAGATATGCAGTTATGGACTTGCTCCCTCTTTTTGACAGCACACAATTTAAGAGAATTCTATAGACAATCTCTAAAATATTCTAACCAAATCTCAAATACTATAATGTGTTCATTCTAATACCCTCCTCTCGAGACACCTCCAAGTGAACTACTGGTGTGTTCTTGGTGATCTGTGTCGGAGGATGTTGACAGAGGATGTGTAAGTAATGTTTTTATAAACTAGGATAAATGTTCAAATTGTGCCCTCCCAAGTGTTGTACAATATCCAAAGCTCAACCACAGCTTTTTGTTGATTGTTAGCCATTGCTTATGGTTATGTACATTTCCTTTGTAATAATAACATCGATTGCAATTAATCAGGTACTTTTAAAAAGTGATTTCCATAAGTAACTTGTTGTCAGTACTGACAACAAACCTGTGATGTAAATTCTATCATTTCCATCTTAGAGTTGAAAAAAACAGCTGATTAAAGGTTATGCAATCTGTGCAAAGTCACATGGTGAGGAAGTGCTTGGGCGGAGATTTGAGCAATCTGGCTCCAGATCCCTATTGAAAAACATGAAAGAAGACTGTAATAACTGAAAAGGCACACTGTGTCCTTGCACACAAAGATTCACTGTTTTAAGATGCAGTGTTTTCTTATATTAATCCACAAATTTTTAACCCCAAGCAGGCCACTTTCAAGTGCTTGACCAAATGATTTTAATATTCAAATGGAAAAACAAACATTTGAGAGTGACCGGAAAGTCAGTATTACAATCATGAAATTGACTAGCTCTCCTAATTATTAAAATTATTATAAAAGGATATAACTATACAGAACCAGTGCAGGGATCATGCAAATAATGGAAGAGACTAGAACCCAATTTTATCTACCTGTCTATCTATCTATCTATATCTATATCTACACACATACACATATAAAAATATATATTGATTTCTAATATATATATTATTTATATATAAATATATGAGATATATAAATATATATATTGATTTCTAATGACATATATCATTAGAAATTAATGAGAAATAGAGGAATTATTCATAAAATAGTGATGGTGATTAGCCTTAAAGGAAAAATTATAGCTGGTTATCTGTTTCACTACAACAGATAATTACAGATGAATAAAAAATTTAACCATAACAAGTTAAACCATATAGGTACAAAAAAACCATTTTATTGTATCTGGCTTCTTTCATTTAATGTAAAAATTTCAAGATTTAGCCATGTATCTGTACTTTATTTCAACTTATTGCCAAATAATATTCTATTGTGTGGGTGTAACACATTTATCTATCATCAATTAATGGATATTTGGGTTATTTCTGCCTTTTGGTTCTCATAAATAATGCTATTGTGGATATTCATTTTTGTGTGGGTGAATAAATTTTTGTTTGGGTGTGTTTTCATTTTTAAACATTCTTTAAAGAAAAAATAACTTTGTTAAGGAGTAAGTTATATGCCATAAAATTCAGCCATTTTAAGGAAAGAAAATCAGTATGTAGAAGAGATATCTATACTCCTGTGTTTATTGCAGCACTATTAATAACAGCCAAGATATGGAATCAACCTTGCATGCATGGATGGATGCATAAAGCAAATGTGGTACTTATATACAAGGTAATATTCAGCCATTAAAAAATGAAATTCTGTCACTGGTATCAATGTAGATTAACTTGAAGGACATTATGTTAAGTGAAATAAGTCAGACAGAAAAAGACAAATAGTGCATGTTTTCACTTATTTGTGAAAGCTAAAATGTTGATCTCATTGAAGTAGTAGAGAGTAGAATAGTGACTGCCAGAAGCTAAGAATGGGGAAAAGGTAATGGAGAGAGCATGGCTAAAGGGTACAGGGGTACAGTTGGATAGGAGCGGTAACTTCTGTGTTCTGTGTAGCACAGTAGGCTGACTATGCTTGACACATTTAACTGAATATTTCAAAACAGTAGAGAAGTTTTGAATGTTTCTAACCCAAAGACATAATAAATATTCAAAATGATATGCATGTCAGTTATCCTGATCTGATGATTACACAATGTATACGTGTATTGAAATACCACACTGTACTCCATTACAAGTAGATGTGTCAGTTAAAAAAATGAAAAAAATACAATTCACAACAAATGATTTTTATCTATGCAATTTTCCTTCTTGAGGAGATATTTTAGTTTAGATTAAACATTATTAATTTTCCCATCCAAAAAAAAAAAAAAAAAAAAAAAAAAAATCTAACAGCTGGTCGCACATCTATAATACCAACTACTTGGGAAGGTTGAGGCAGGAGGTTGTGAATTAGAGGCTAGCCTAAGCAACTTAGTGAGACTGTGTCTCAAAGACAATAAGCAAAAAGGGACATGGATATAGCTCAGTGGTAGAGTGCCTCAGGATTTAATCCCTAGTACACACACACACACACACATACACACACACACAAAAAAAAAACAACTCTAGTCAATATTTGTTCTTTCTGAATCTAGATGAGATTAAGGCCAGAAAAAGATTTTGGAAAGACCATAAAGTGAAGCAAGGATTTATCTAATCCATTGCATAATTTTCTGAACTCTAAAATTTAAACATTTTCCCTTATCTTTGGGGGGAATTGTCCTTTACTTAACACATTGTAGTACTTAATAACTTTGTCTTGTTTCAGCTGTCAGAGGATTAATTCTGCCCTTTGCTTTCTTTAAGCTCACTGAACTGTAGAGGAGCAAAGGAAATTATGGCAAGTTTGGTGAGGGAAAAAAAAAAACCCCACCTTAAATGGAGTTGAAATCAAGTCATTAATTTAGTTCAAAACATTTTTGTAAATGTTAGTGTGACAATATAGTTAGTGTAGCTGTCTTTAAATCCTCAACCTCACTCCCTGTTACCTCCAGAGATAACCAAGGCGTATCACACCTGAATTGCTATGGACCTTGGCCCCCATTTAGCTGTGTGCTTCTGACAGCTGGAACCAACTATATTCAGCATGAACTCCTTTTCCTCCAAAAGGTAAACCACACAAATCCCTTTGGTTTCCTCTTGGTCTTCTAGAGGGGAGTGAGCATCCTCTGAAATCACAACGTATGTGATTGCTTTTCTTTCATTTTTTTGACAATATTTATTTTTGAACTCTACAAGATTTTTAATTAAATGTGAAGATTGTATACCAAGGAAACATTTCACACATTTGATATGTTGGAATTAAATATCCATCTTATAAAAACACACCAAACTTTCCCAGCTTGCCAAGTGCATGTTTACAGCTCCCCAGTCTCTCTCTTTTGTATCCTTTGCCCCCTACAGTACTCTGACCCATTGAAAGCTGACCCTCTAGAACAAGTTGACAATCCTCTGTAGTCATTCTCTTGCCTCCCTCTGTCCCTGTCCTTCCTACATTACTGTGCTGGTCTCCCACTTGGCACTTGTGTCTATTTTTCCTTCTGGGTCCACACTATGAGGGCTGAGTCTGATTCTCCACAGTTGTGTTATTGATACTCATTACTGAATCTTGTGCATGGTATCTATGGAATAATTAATTGTTGAATAAATGAATCAATGTTTACATTATGTAAAAGATTTTGGTGCAAGTCCATGACCAAATGCTGTATGTTTTTCAAACTAAGTTATATCTAAGTATCCACTGAGCACCTCCTATGTGCCTGGCATTATTCTAGGGTCTGGAACTATAGTGGAGAACCAGGCATACAAAGTTCCTACTCTCAGGGCAGTGACATTTTTTCAAGACCCAGGAAAGCCCCCCATCAACAAAGAATTATCAGGCCCAATGTGTCTATAGTGCATAATGTATAAACATAATCTTTTTCCTTTTATCATTGAAGGCCCCAAAAGTTGTACTGTGGAAAATATGCATTAAAGAGGAATTTTAGGAATAAGAAAGATATCATGATCCCTGAAATCACATACTATTGGACACCAGTCATTGAAATATACCTCCCTGATTTTTTTAATGAAGATTTTAATATAAATATATTCCATTTTAATATAAATATATTTAATATAAATATATTCCATAAATATATTTTAATATAAATATATGACTGTTGGGGCCTTCAGTGAGTAAAAGGAAAAAGATTATGTTTATATTACATAAAAGATTTTGGTGCAAGTCTATCCCCAGAGGCAATGACATTCTTGTGGGGGAAGAGACAAGGGCAGAGAGCTCTCCTGCATCTGCTTCTTAATTGCTTTCAGCTCAAACAATTCTCACACTAAAAGTATATTTTGATGCCATATTTTGGTCTCCATAATATTAAGGAAAAAAAATCCTGACTTTTGTCAAGTCAAAATTATTATGCTTCTGGATAAGATTTGCTATAAAGAATGCTGACATCCACCTTAGCTTTTAGGGATGTTTTAGCCAGCTTTGCCCTTTTTTTTTTTTTTTTTGCTATTGTGACCAAAAGACCTAACAAAAACAATTTTAGAGTAGGAAAAGTTTATTTGGTGCTCATGGTTTCAGAGGTCTCAGTTCATAAATGGCCAATTCCATTTCTCTGGGCCCAAGATGAGGCAGAACATCATGGTGGAAGGGTGTGCAGGAGGAAAGAAGCTCCGGACATTGCAATAAGGAAGAAGAGGTAATGGAGATTGAGAGAGAGACTGTCTATCAGTATTGGGTAACCCGTCAGTCGAATTTGGGACTCTTCCCCTCCCCATTCACTGTCTTTCCTTATCTCTAGGGGTGAGCTGAGCTCTCAGGTAGGTAATAGGTCGTGTGGCTGTGTGTTTTCCCCCCCTTGCTTCCCAAGATGGGAGTGTGTTTCTACTCCCAACTCTCACCTCCAGTTCTGTCTTTAGGTTTATGCTCCCTCTAATACCTGTGGTCATTTCCATGGCCTTCTCTTTCAAGGCTAGCATTTTATTTTCTCTCTCTCTCTCTTTCTTTTTTTTTCTGGTCTCAACCACATACCTTTTCATGGTCTCTGTTTTTAAGGCTTTTTGACACCTTCACTCCCCAAACCCATCCATAGGGGCTTGAGGAACTCTTGCTTCCTGGCTGGGGTATAAAGAACTTTCTGAGAAAAGTAGGCCCTGTTCCTAAAAATTATGGTGATACCATTAAGCATAAACATCTAACAAAAGATTTCCTAACTATGAACTCTTGCAAAATCCCCAATTGATTTTTCCAAAGTTGCATGCAAGTTGTGATTATGATAGTGCTTCCAACAGTACAAATGCTATTTGATCCTCATTTCTTAGATAAGGGAGCAAAGTAGGAGATAAGATCATGATGCCTTGAGGAAGAGGTTTGTTTTCAGTGGCTTTCCCTCCTGGGAGCCTTACTGACTTTAGGGATTTAAATTATGCCACATCGTTCCATATATAATTGAAAACTTGAGACTTGATAGGTTTTAATACTCAGGCTGAGCCAGCTTTAGTTTTTGCCAGTGAACTTTGCATATAAAACATACAGCTTATGAAATAAAAATCTGCTTAATACTAACTACCCCTATGTTGACTCAGCACCACCACCAAACCTCACATGGAATGTGGGTCATGTGTTAAACTGAAGTCTCTAGTTTAAAAAAAAAAAAAAAAAAAACATGGGAAGAAGAAGCTGATAGATATGGTTTCACCAATTCCAAGTATTTTTTTTCATGAAAGTTAAAAGAGTTTTAAATGGTGATGGTTTATGTTTAAACATGCCTTCTTTTAAAATTTAAGTTAAAATGAAGTTTTACTTGGCTGAAAGCATATTGTTAAAAGAAAAACTTTGGGCAAAATAAACTTAACAGAGTTAATTTGAGTATGAAAGGGTTTGTGAATTGGGCAACACTCAAAACCAGAAGAGGTTCAAAGAGCTCTGATTAAGCAGTGAGAGCAGCAGGCCTTCATATGCTGAATGCAGAAGCAAGATAAGGAAATTTCTTGATGGACTGCTACTTGGTTTTTGACTTACTTAGTTATGATACAGCAGAAAGTCCCTAGTTAGAGGTTCATGGTGGTTTCTGATTCATCTTATTATTTGCATTGAATTGAGTTTTGGTTTGCTCACACAGGAACCACTGGCATAGAGCCATCTCAGATTAATGGCTAGTATTAATCACTTTAATATTAACTAATGTTAATAATAATAATAATAATAATAATGTTAATAATAATAATAATAATAATAATAATGTTAATAATAATGTTAGTGGTAGGGATTGGCACCAGTAGTTTTAGTATTCTGCTGTCTTGATGGAAGAGTTCTGGAAGGAAGACCCATGTTGCTCTTTTGGTCTATGAAATTCATTTACTTAGTGACCTGAAGCAAGTCACTTCATGGAATACTTTTAGGTCAGTCAAAGATCTACTTTGAAGTTATATTGAGGGATAAAACAGACAGATGTGTTGTCTGAACGATTGGAACTTCTCATAAAGGCAGAAACACAGAAAGATCAAGCCTGACTTTCCTATACACTGGTGAAACTGATGTTGATTCATCAGAGATGGAAGAGGCCTGTTAGACCATCCAATTTAGCTCTCTCATTTAGTAAACCAGGAACCCAGGGAGGGGCAAGAACTTACCAAAGTCATAAAACCAGAGAGTGCAGAGTTGGGTCTATAACTAAGGATTTATGGTTATCATGGAGTTTCATTTTCCCTAATGTCTATTGTGAATACAGAGTTTATGGTTAAATGTGAGGGAAGTGTGCTCACAGTACTCTCATTGACACTCCAGGCTCCATGTCCTAGAGAAGAGAAAGAAGATTTAAGGAAACTTTTCCAATGAATCAGACAAATGTTGTTTTGGGTTTGAATTCTACCCAAGACTGACATGCTAAGCTTAGTAGAAAACCCAAGAGGACATGGGAGCTCCTCACCATGAAGGCTTGAGCATAGGAGCAAGAAAGACAGGAGCAAGGAAAATAAGGCTCAGGGCAGGAGCAGAGGCCCTGGAAGGGTGTTGCTTTTGTGCATAGAGGTCTCTATGCCAAAGGTTTCTTTGTTCTTTCCCCCTGGCTCCCAAGTTGATTTTGTAGGTGAAGAAAAAAAAATATTTTCTTCTACCCATCTAGAGCCCTATAAATTAGAGTAACAAAATAGAGATTAATAAGAGAAAACAGAAGTTTATGGGATACAGGAGTGACTCAAAGGGTTGATTTGAGGGAACTGGAAGTGCTGTCTAGAACTCGAGCCAATACTGCATCATGCCTGAGGACAATGAGCTTTGAGAGAAGTGATGAGGCAAAGGGCTTCCAGAGGCAGCAGATTGTGAGAAGGTTAATATGTGGGACACTAATGGTGAATAAGAGCCAGTTAGTAAGGTTGGTTCTATAGAATCCTTTGGTCTAGAGTGTAGAGGTCAGGGTCTTGAGGGTCTCAAGGGTCTCAGAGATTGAGAATTGTCCTTTCCTTTCTGTTAGAAAGCAGGAGGACAGAGTTTTTCTTTTGTTCACTTCTTAATTGTCTTCAACTCAAAATAGTCCTTATTTCAAGGGGGACATTTTAGGGTGGCATATTCTGTTACCCTTCACTCTGCAGATTCTTTGAGGGATTCAACTCTTGTATTTAAATCAGGTAATGATGTGACTTCTGATTAGAATATGAAGAGCTTTCTGGTTCAGGACGTTTTAGTCCCCAGACTCTGAGAGACCATCAATGGACATGGTGTCTTGTTCCTTGTGGCAAAAACTGAAAATGGGGCGGAAATGGCAGAAGAGAAAGGAAGAAAGGCAGCAGATAAAGAAAAAGGGCGTGAATACTCCCAACAGGGCAGGGGGCAGGTCCCTGACTGGCTTGATCAACAGGGAGATTAGATTCAGGATGGGCAGTGTGATCTCTGGACTGCAGGTCAAAGATTTCATCCTGTGGGCCAGAATCATGATGGAGTTGAAGGAGAATGAAGTTCCAGTAGTATCAAACTAAATCATTCCCTAGAGGATTCTGGGAGATGGCTGTAGGAAACGAACCTTTGGGCAATAGGAGCTGCCCAGGATTCTAAATGACTCTGCCCCCTGAGCTGTAGTCCTTTGAGCCCCACCAGGTCTGAACTTAACAATGAATAATAGTAGTATTTATTATTTGCTTGTATTTATATGAAATGTGATAAGTATGCTTTTCATCTCTGCCTCAGGTGGTAATTGCCACAAACTTTAATTGAAATGTTATCATCCCTACTTTATAGATGAGGAAATAGAAATTTAGAGACAACAATAAGCAGCCCAAGGCCACCAGCATACAATAAGCAAGCAAAGATGTCAACCTGATTTGTGGGGAGCCACCCATGAGCTATACTAAACATTCTCTCTCCACCTTGAGCCAAGAAGGTGTTGGTGTGGCTTTGCACGCTGTCTGGGCTGCGTGATGCAGGTGGCCTCCAGCTTCAATGGGCAAAGAAGTTTGCTTTGTCCTGTGGACCTGGGTATTACTTATTGGGGTTTGACCAGCCCACCCCCCTACCTTATTTGGTGAAGAATATTCTATCAAAAATCCTTTATTAATTTCCCTATAAATAAAGGGATTCCGGATGCACGTACTTTCTCTTGCTCTCTCGAATTCCGGTGTGAAAGCAGGACCCTTAAGGTTGCAGAGCTGTCTCACCCCTGCTTTGTGAAAAAAATTACTTCCCTGTCTGCATGGTCTTTTCTTCACCAGCCCACACCACGCAGAGGGATCCCAATTCCACCACCTGCACGGGACATGGGCGGTACCAATTTTTATTCCAAAATCATATTTTTAATCATCCTACTACACTGCCCTCCACTGGGTGGGTTATAACGTCTTGAGGAAGAAACAGGTGTTTGTTTACTCAAGAGAGGTCAGTAGCATGCATAACAGCAGGTCTAAGTTCAGAATTCACACAGCATCTGGGTTGGGGACAGTGGAAGATGAATGAATAGGAAATCCACACACATGGAATCTGCCCATGGGATCTGGCCTAGGTGCCTTTAAGTTACCCCAATTATTTTTTTTTAATGTGTGTGTACCTGCCCATTCTGAGCATATTATCAGGATCAGAAACTCTGAGAGATGGAGGAGGAGGAATAACAAAAAGGAGGAGATATTAGGTCGGGTTGTTGGAGAGGGGTATGGGGATGAATAGCAGGAGCTGAGCATGTCCAACAAGGTCCTGGCCTCAGAGCAGTCTTCTATCTCAGGGTTATATTTCTCTGAAGCTTTTGATTCTTACTCTCACAACAGCCCTGGTCTAGTGGAGTCATAGGACTGGATAGAATCCTTCAGGAGAGACCCTGGGTCTGGTTAGACCACAGTACTATTCAAGCAGAACCAGAGACCTGATGATATAGGGACAGAATCTATAGATGGAGGGTTCAGAAGGGGAGGCAGAATGCAGAGTCTGGGGATCTCCATGAGCAGAGAGGACCAGAATCAGGGGGTTAGAGCAGGGAAGAGGGGTTTATGGGTCTAAGACCTTTTCACTGCCAGGAGAAAAACACAGATAGCTTTCAGGAAAGTAAACAAGTCTAGGGAACTTAGGACTTCAACAAAAATGACAGACAGGCTAGTGGGTTCTAAGTATCATAGTATCCAGCCCAACTAGTCAAGTCCTCAGAGCCATCACCAAACCTAGGCAGACCACTGACTCCAGGACAGAATCCACTCTTACTCGTCTTAGGGACATATTCTGCCCAGTGTGGGTAGAAAAAATGGCCACAAGAGGGCAGCAGAGGGCCACTGGATGCTCAGGATGATTCCTGCAGCAGGATGGGCGCTTTGTCCAGTAAATACATCTAGATAGAAAATGACCTGGGCAAAGTGACCCTGTCCTTCAGATTGACACTGGACTTTCTGATTTGTAGCCTTGGTGGGGTCTGGAAACCTTAATTTTTTAATATACATGATGTGGGAACAGCTACCCTATAGAATGCAGAATCTTAAATTCAGATCCCTTAAACCTGCATGTCACATATGATTGTTAGGAGAATAAAACCTCAAAAAATGTTTTATTGAGAAAATAGAACGTGAAAATTAATATTGAAAATATATATTCATTTCAAATTTTTTTAAAAAAGCAAATAGCTGTGCAAGGACTTCTTCCAGCACCTTAGAAAAGTCCCTGGGTGCCTCTCTGTCTTCCATCTCCTCCCAGAGGAGGTTTTCATGTTTGTGAGAATCACCACTTTTTCCCTTGAAAGATGAATATCCCTGCTCTTCTCTCTACACATAAATGTTATTTAATTCAGATTAATATGATCGTTTTGAGAAACACTGATGGAATCTAACAAATCCTCCTAGGGTTCCTAAATGAGGAAGCCCAGGTCTAGGGCTAAAGTGAGACTATGAAGTCTAGTTTGCCGAGAGCCTACGGAAAGCTGTTTCATCTGTGGATTCATAGCCAAGTATCTGCTGTGGGCCACTACGGGCCACCAGAATCAGTGGTCTGGAAGAAGAGTGAATATGCAACAGAGGAGAGTGAAGCCAACCCTGAAGGGCACCTTTTCTCATTCCAAAGAGCTTCAGAAGGAATGGCCCCTGCTTCAACCTCACTTCCCACATCACGGCAGATTCCTCTGTGTATTCTAATCAGAACATACTGGAAAGGGAACTCGGGGAATATAGTTTCCTTTTACTGCTATAACAAATCACATAAACATAGTGGCTGAGAAATGCAAATAGATTAGCATTTACAGTTCTGGAGGTCAGAGTTTGAAATGGGATTCCCTGGGCTAAAATCAAGGTCCTCGCAGGGTCACACTCCTTCCTGGAAACTCAAGGGGAGACCTATTTCCCTGCCTTTTTTTTTAGCTTCTAGAGGCTGCCTGAATTCTTGGCTCAAGGCTTCTTCCCCCCATCTTCAAAATGGGTCACCCCAGCATTGCTTCTGTCACATCTCCTTTTGGTGTCTGATGCTCCTGGCTCCCTATTATGAGGACCACTGGGACTAAACTAGGCCCACCTGGATAACCGAGGATAATGCTTCGTTCCCAAATTCTGAATTTGATTGCATCTGCTGAATCCCTTTGCCATGCAAGGTACCATTGATCCAGGTTTCCAGGGTGAGGATGTGGACACATTTGGAGGACTGTACTCAGCCTACCACATCCTCATGGCCAACTGGACAATCACAAGTCTAGCCACCTTCCTCCATAAGTTGGAAACTTTCTGGCTGGATGCTTTTCACTGGGCTCACCTAGGTCCTTACACAGTGTGAGTTTCTCTCCTTCTGGGGTGGGTTCTGTTGATCATTTATAGATTATGAGTCCCATAGGATATTTCTGGGCTATTTGCTTTCTCAGGCCTCTGCTATCTCATGTTTGGTAACATCTACCCCCAGGGTTGTGGGAATTCCTTCTCATCTAGTTTTGTTGAAGATGTCCTCAATCTTTATCTTTCATGATCCTAGTTGTTACACCTGTTTTTAATGATTTGGGGGGATTACATAAAATTATCCCAATACTGAATTCTTGAAACCTGAATAATATATGTTCTTGTCATGGTTTTGAACCAATAGATGGAGCAGCACTTTTTATGTTAAATTAGAAAACAGGTACTAAGATAAAAATTAGTGAAGATTTTCAAAAGATTCTGAGAATAGATTTCCTACCCCATATCTTCCCAAACCATCTCCTAAAATATGATTCAGCATTAAACTTCAAAACTGAGCTGTTATTTATACTACCAGAAACAAAATCGGTCATGAGGGTGATATGGCTGAGATATCCCTCCATTATGGTCAGTAATGAAATTGCAAAAGTTTAGGGTCAGTTGAAATATTGGTTATAAATACCTGTTTTAAAGATTTTCAAGAGACATGGTCTGATTTCTTATTGCTCTACAAGTACTTGGCCTAACATCATTCCAAATGAGATTTCAGGCTGTGAACCACACTAAAGAAATCTCTTGGACCACCCACCTCAAAGATTTTGCTTGCAACCACAGAACACACACACCCTACAACCATCTGAAGTGTTTGCCTAGCACGTGATCATCTCTGGGGTTGTAATTTTCAAGTATCTATTTCTGTGACTTTTTGTGGAGAATTCGAACCTCCAGTAGAAAATACTCTTCAAACACAACCGACCCATTGCATGCGGGCAACCCACAGACCACATGGAGAGCCTTCAAAGACCAGCATTTCAGAAACTGTCTTTAGAGCAATGCAGGGATCATGGTGTCCTGAGGAGACCAAAAGGACACCTGGTACAACCTCCCCCAAAGTTTAAAAATGAGAATATCAAACAATTGCATGCCACTCAGATATGAAACCATCTTAAAATGATTAACTATGGAACCTAAATGTCATCTGAGACCTCCCTGCCATTTGGGAATCAAACTTTCTGATGAAACATGGTTGGGCTTGCTTTTGCATTCACCAATGCTGTTCTCAGGAAATTTGGAGATTCTTGGTCCCTTTTCCTCAATCATCTCAGGAAGTTAAGGAGTCACAGATGGGGATCATGTGACATAGTACTCTGCATTCTGCTCAACTCCTACCCTCAACTAGGGAGCAAATTATCCCAATCCCAATTCCACTCCTGCATTGCTTGCTGTTGACATCAGTCCACATCACCCACCCAGAGACTTACCTGCTCTAGGGGCCCAGTTGAGTATTTTCTCCTGTGAAAAAGAATCTACCTATCAGTTGCTAAAAGAATAAAATGTCATATTTTTACAAATACAGAAGACAGATCATGAAATAATGAAACCACATGGAAAGTCATTTATTCCCACAGAGGGGGAGATCCATGATGGGAAAACCAAGTCAGGAGAGGATACAAGGTTTCTCTTGCTAGATTGAGCAAAGATTTAAGCCTGAATTTTATGCCTGTCTCTGTGCTGTCATCTGAATAGGGAGCTTTCTTTTGTATTTTTTTTTCAATCCTTCTTCCCTGTTAACTAAATCTCTCATCCTAAGCATTTCTTTTTCTTCTTATGGGTATATATTTTTAAAAAGTCTTTCTACTGCTGGGTTTGTATTTATTTTACTTGAAAAGACTAAATGGCAATGAACTCTACTCATCTGCTATTGATGTAGAGAAATCAATACGTTCCTATGACAAAAAAAAAAAAAATTGATCCCCAAATGGCAGGGAGGTCTCAGCTGACTTTTTGGTTCCATAGTTAATCACTTTAAGATGGTTTTCATATCTGATACTGTTCTTTAAATGTTTCACGTGTTATGTGTTTCATTGCCCGGGCAGCAAACTCCCGGGACCCTGCCTTATATTTCCTTTCACCTCCACCTAGCAGGAGGCCACCTCCTTGCTTTAGAAATGAATATAAATGGCTAAGTTTCACTGGGCCGCTTCCTATTAAGAAAAACAAAAGAGAGCACTGTCTTTAGTTAAGGGACATTAAAAAGCAACATGATGTAGTAGGTCATGTTGGAAAGTCTGAGGGTCTGACTTCAAAAGGGGTGTAGGGAGGTTGTTGAACTTCTCTCTGAGTTTCTTTGTTTGTAAAATGAATATAATAATAACTGCTTGGCCTGGGACCATTGTGAGAATCAAATATAATTATGCATAGTAAATCTGTATGGAGACTAAAAAAGCGTCTAACAAAATTAAGACGTCAAGTCAGGGTGTAGCCATAAATACACTTACCAAATATGAATATATAATGCAAAAGGAAGGAAAAGTGAATCTAGTCAATCCTCTGAATCTTTAGATGCATTTCTATGATTTGAGTTTCAATTTCTTCCTCCAGATCGATATTTCATGCAAATATTTTATTTATCTTCAATAGTGGCCTTGGGTTTGTGATGTGTTAGTCATAGCCTGGGTCAGTTGGATAAATCAGAGCAAGCAACATAAACTTAGCCCTCTTGAGTAAAGTCTTATTGAACTATGTATTGCCCAGGAGTTATCTGTTCAGCTCTCCTGAACTGCAAACTCAAAGCCTATCCCTGTTGCTTGTTCTTCTTCCCTCTTTCTTGAGTATTTTAGTCAGCTTTTTCACTGCTGTGACCAAAAAGACCTGACAAGAACAATTTACTTGGAAACATTTACTTGGGGACTCATGGTTCCAGAGGTCTCAATCCATAGATGGCTGGCTTCATTCCTTGAGGTTAAAGGTGAGGCAGAACATCATGGTGAAAGGATATATATGGTGGAGGAAAGCAGCTCAAGACATCACACCAAGAAAGGCAGAGAGATTAAGCTCATCTCACAAAATATAGATCAAAGACATGTCCTGAATGATTCACCTCCTCCAGCCATACCCTATCAGTCAATAGTTGCTACCAAGTTAATCCCTATTGAGATTAATTCAATGATTGGGCCAAGGCTCTCGTAACCTAATGAGTTCGTCTCTAAATCCTCCTCCATTGTCTCCCACATGGGCTTTTGGGGGACAACTCATATTGAAAGGTTTTGCCTGGGCGGTGCTCCAGTTCATACATAGACCACATAATCTGGACAGCCATGCTGGACAATTCAGGCCTAAGCAAATCTTTGTCTCTGTGGTCTAACCTAGCTCTCCCAAGTATTTTTTTCACTACAATGAATATTTAAATCATATTTAAATTAAAAATGGATCCTGTATTCATGAGTTGTCTATGTATGAGTCTTCTTTTTATGGGAAAATCTCAAACATTTCATAAAATGCATGAGATGTTGGCAATAACTTTTCTCAGGTGTGCTATATTAGGATCATCATCTATCTCATTGACAACTATTGTCATCACAGAATGTAGAAATTCTGGAATTTGATGCTTCTAAGTTTTGTGTTTGTTCTTTGATCTTAATACCATTGAAGAACACACTCCTTTCCTTCCTTGCATGAAAGTATTATCCTCATTAATAAGACATCAAACAGAGAAACAAGTCTGACAATCCATTTCACATCTACCAGAATTTGTTTCTTGTCTTGCAAGAGCCCTGTGACTTCAATTCATAGTTCAAGAATTCTTGATTTTATAGATTTTTCCCCCTCAATAGCCATCATACCTCATAAAGGAACAATTGCTATTGTTATGGACTAGCATTCATATTAACACATAATAAAGAGAATGCTTTGAATCGAACATATTGGCCTCAATACCCTTCAGTTTTTATTACTTCACTAAGCACACTGTATAGTTCAGCTGACTTGCAAATAATTTTTAACAAGGTTTTTCTCTGTGAAAAAAAAAATTGAATCGATTAACTGCCACAGCCTTCTTTATCTGGGTAATTGCTCCAGCAAGTTATCCTATCATTGGAATTTGCCCATCAGAACAAATTCCTACATGAAACTGAAACTCTTCATCATATTTGTTTATAATACAATTTCTCCTGATTCTATACAGTTGAGAGCTAGTTCTATTTCTCAGTGATGTTGCTAAACACAATTTTTCTTTTATATCAACATCAGGTTCAAACAGTGTACATATAAAAGGAATTCCCATGTTGGCAATATCTGTGTATTCATCAAGTTAAAAATATTTTGCTAGCATTCTTACACCAGCTTTAAAAATGATATACTGTACCAAAGTAGGGAGAGCAGGGAGATAGAGAAACAGATACATACTAGCAATTATTATTCAGCAGAGTTGGAGGAGTGGAGTGAGGACATGGGAGTGAAAGAGGAGAAGGTGTCAGAAATTGTTTTCACATGTCTTGTTTGAATGACTAGGTGGATTACAGCAATAGTAAATAACACAGAGACCATAAAGGAAGATAAGCTTGAAACAAAGTTAATGAGTTCCTTCTATGTGACATGCTGAGTTTGAGGTGCCTGTATAGGTTGATTATCATGATTTGCTTGAAATACGCTGATTATGCCTTTTGGCTTGGATAATTAGTAATAGCACTTTTTCCCTCTCCAACTAGAAAAAAAAGTAAGCAGTTGGTTAGCCTCATTTGCCCTTAGATCTGATCTTCCAGATGATTAACCAGTTTCTGAATGTGTCAAGTTATAGCGTCATTAGAAATTGGTACTTGAGTTACCTTCTTTGCTCTAGATTCATTCAAAATTTCCAAGCAAACATTTTTGATGAGATTTTTTTTACTGCTTTCTTAGTGATCATATTTCAGAGCTTTAGCATCCCTATCCTAAACTATTTTATTCGTAGCATGCAAAGCACTATTGTCTAACTGAAAAATGGCATTTGCTTTTATAAGCATTTTGATCGATATTCTTTTTTTCAAATACTTCTTTTTTAATTTTTGATGCCTTATTATTTTTATTTCTTGTATGTAAAAGCCACTTGTGTTTGGATGGTTTAATTGCTTCAATAACCAGTACTTCTCTGCAAATTACACACCATAGTTTTAGCATTGAATCTTCAATGTAACTACAAAATCTATAGAGATTATATTTTAGAGTGAAACTAGTAAAAATATATGAGAACCTGTTTTTTGTTTCTTTGCAATCATTTCCATCTTCATCATCTGGTTTATGTCTAGTGCCACATTCAGTAAAGTGTGTCTTGACAAAAAAAGACATGGAACATACTTTTCCTAAATGTATAAAAAACAATTGGCTAAAGTGTTGGATTCTGAAAAATTTGCATTTTCCAAATTCCTATATTACTACTTATCAATTAGGCTCAAAAATAGGTAATAAAGACTTAGCCTTTAAGATTTAGTTAATAGCATTAACTATAAATTTTTAAAATATTTATTTTTTAGTTGTAGTTGGACACAATACCTTTGTTTTTATTTATTTATTTTTATGTGGTACTGAGATCAAACCAAGGGCCCTGCACGTACTAGGAGAGTGCTCTACAGCTGAGCCATAACCCCAGCCCCTAACTATAAATTTTTTAAACATACTCAATTAAAAAACATAGGGCCAGGAGTAGAGGTAGACATTAACATCACAGATAACCTCAGGCAACTATTTAATAGTTGATTATCAGTTGCCTAAAAATTACAATGGTCAAAAATAACAAATAAGAACACTTAAATGATGACTTTTTTCCCCCCTAAGCTTCATGCCTGTTTGATTTCTTGTTGGTCATCCGTTCCGTGTCTGGAGTCTAGTAGGCAGCTCATGCTTCTTGTGATTCAGCGATGGAGGGTGACAGTACAAGAGCAGGTTGAATGAGGTGGCTCCATACACCACAGGCTTGGCTACTGCAGCAAGGTCAAGTTGCCGTAAAGATAACTTGATGGTTGCTCAGACTTCTGTATTCATCAGATGGTGCACAGCAGAGTGTTCTGCAGGCTGTAACAAGTAGCACCTGCCTCTGGTGGCACACACCCTCATTCTCAGAGAAGAATACTAGTCCATGTCCTTTTATCTGGCTGGCTGTTTGTGAAATACCCTGACTCATACCCCCTCCCCCCCACAGAAATTGAAGGGGAGAATGAAGAAGTTTGTTTTCTGATCTACTCTATTAGCTTCTTTTCCCTTCTTTTCTCTATACTGGGGTTAAAGGGAAAGACTTTACCCTTACCTCTTTCTTGTTTCCTGCATAGACTTTTATGATCCTGTCTGGATTTTCATATGTTAGAGAAGGAGATCAAAGAATCTGGACCAATTTTCTCTCTCTGAATAATGTTGATTTTCAAGTTTTGTGTTTTGCTACAATATCCTGTTTTGAGTAAGTCTGTTCAAAATATCATTTTTTTCCCCACTTTTTATTCCTGCTGTAACAATCTTTACGCTAGAGACAGGTGATGTGTCATGCTGCTTAGGAAGAAGAGTACATAGCTCCCAAAACGTAAAGAGAAAAGCACATTGGCATTTTTTTCAGACTCTTTACAGAGGTCTATCAGTTGACTTCTACAGAAGCTTTGCCATGCACTCTGCAAGTCTCCCTTGGCCTGCCACATGTTTTAACAGCACTAGTCACGCAGGCTACAGGCTGAGACTCTCTCAAGGCTCTTTGTCTGGGTTGTCTGTCATGATCAGTGTTTTCCCATTAATCCTCCAGCTACAGTAGTTCTGGGCTTTGCTCTTTAATCTCTTCCTGCCCTTTGCCACCAGGGACACTCTTAAACCACCACAGGAAGTCTCCAATTCATAAATGGTCTGTGTTCTGAATGTCTGTAAGTGTAGCATTTGAAACCCAGAACTCATTTTTCTATATAGAGAGTGTTATAAGTATGTGTTGGGTCTCCAGGTCAACCCACAAAGGCTCGTTCAACTCCTAGCACAGGTAATGTGTTTTCCCTTTGCTCCTTTCCTAAGTCATTGAATTATAGAATGTCAGAACTGAAATGGAATTTAGAGCATCGCACGATACATTGGTAACTGAGTTGGCTTCCAGTGTATTCTATTACAAATGCCCTACCTTCCAGCTATGTTAGACGCTAAGTAGGGTCTTGTGGAAACCCAGGAACCCTTTAAAACATTATAAATCAAATAGTCACAAAACAGGAATGGCCTTGCCACAGAGAACTTCACCTTGGCTACTTCTCTATATTCTTTGAGGCACACTGCAAGGATCAGGTCATTGTCAGTGATGTCCCTACATTTTCATGCACAGACAGGGCCAACACTTATGTACCTTAAATCAGTATGATCATGGGAGCCATCATTTAGAAAACCAAAGGCTCAGATGTTGGAGTGTAGGAGGGAAGGATTGCCTCTTGGGGTACATCCTTCCTAGGGAGCCCTGTTTCCTGTCCTTTCTCTCTGAGAAGCTGTTCCGGAGATATCCCCGGTCTGTCACAGTATCAGCTCTTTGCTCAGCAGGGCCCGTAAGTACTGCTCTATCTAAACCTACCCTTCCTGGCTCTCTAGTCTCTTTCTTCCGTTTTGCTTTTCTCCACAGCATTTTTTCATTGGCTTATTTGGCAGATTCTGTGCCCACCATTGGAAATCACCTGCCCATCTGAACTTTCATGGACATTTCATAAGGGAAGGATTTTGCTTTTTTTTGTTTGTTTGTTTGTGGTGCCATTAGTGCCTAGAAAAGTCTCTCTGGCACATAGAAGTGATGGAACTCAGAAAGCAATACCCCACAGTATGGCACTTTGGCATGCCGAGAACTCTGAACCAGAGAGTGGAAGGCCTCAGGAGTGGAGGGTTATGCCCCCTGCCCCTGATCTGGCTTTCTCTTACCCTCCTGTCTCCTGTTCCTCTTTCTCCCATGAAGCAAGTCATGGAGACTAGAGCTCCTCTTCCCCAAAGCAAACCAAAAAATCTACAAGGGTCACTCTGCCCTTCTTTGAAAGGCCCTCATTTCAGAGGGTCCTGCCATGTACCCAAGAGGAAGAAATGCTACACAAAGATGCCTAGAGGAATCCAAACAGACAACCTGGGCTCCCCCTCAGCCTATTACCATTAGATCATATCCTTTTGTCCAGTCAGATTTCTACATGTCTGCCATTTCTTCATTAAACAGAAGCACAAAGACGGTTTTCCTTGGATCTTTGAATTTTCATTTTAATGGTTCTCATGTCATGTAAATCTTTGACTAAACTTATGATGCTTTTCTCTTGTTAATCTGTTGTTGTGTTAGGAGTGTTGGCTGTGACCTTTAAAATTGGGAAATAAGGGACTCACACCTTCCTGCCCCCACAGTAAAAGGAAATATATTTGTGAGTGAAAGAATTAAGTGGAGTGTGCTCTATTTTAGATGTCCTATTTCACTTAATAGTCAAAACACTTCCCGGAGGCAGGTTCCTTCCTTCATTTTAACAGACAAGTGGTAAAACACCTTAGTTTTAAAAGCAACCATAACAATACAATTCTGTGATTTATATATGCATTTTATCAACTTCCAATTTTTGGTATTATTATATCTTAATGAAGTCCTCTCACATTCCCCGGAGAAGAAACATGAAGTAATATCAATTCTCCTTGGGTTTAGTTATTTTAATAACCAAGAGGGGAAAGTGGTTTGTCTTAAGGAAGTAGCTAGATGATAATTTTTAGCCAAACTGACTTGATTTGAGTCAATAAATCTCAAATGAATAATCACAATGTGCTAGAGTGGGGACCTCACAGAATCATCTCCTTGTACTGGGAAACCATGAAATCTTTTTTCATTCATCCATTCATTCACTTAACAAGTATAACTTCTGTCCTTGAGGAATTCTATTCCAGAAAGATATAAATTGTAAAAAACTATAGATAATGTAATGAGATAACAGTAATCGAGGTCTGCACAAAAGATGGTGAGGGCCTGGGGAACCACTTACGGGCTTATCATCCTTTTAATCCTTGATTGTGATCAACGTTGTGTGTTGACTTCTCAATGAGTCTTCCAGAAGTTACCTTCTTAAATATCTCATGGTTAGGCAAACTCAGCACAGCGAGTTCATGTGGAACATGCACCAGACCACAAAGTCCCATATCAATATGTGGAAAGCCAATCTTCATTGTGAATCTGAAGTGAGCATTCACAGGGACATATCAAAAGTAGCTTCAGAGCTATGTTTGTGATCTAACTTCTGTTAATAATGACTTTGGAACAGGTGGAAAGTTGGGTTTAACCCTGATTCTCACTTGGCTGTGTCACCTTGGCATGGTACCTGCTGTCTCAGAATCTCCTGTCTCACAGGAGTGCTGGGAAGAAGGCTCCTAGCCCCATCAGCTACCTAGCATGTACCCATCAAATGTTGTATGACAATAGCTACTGTTCTGCCACCTTTGGGGTACATTTTTCATATGTCATTTAACCAACAAAACAACTTCATAAACAATTACTCACTTATGGGCTGGGGATGTGGCTCAAGCTGTAGCGTGCTTGCCTGGCATGCGTGCGGCCCAGGTTCGATCCTCAGCACCAGATACAAACAAAGATGTTGTGTCCGCCGAAAACTAAAAAATAAATAAACAATTACTCACATCTTACAGATGAAAAAACTGAGTGTAAGAGCAGTCACATACTACTTGGAGATTTATCTGAGACTCACCCCCTTCTAATCACGTTCCAATCTTAGCACTCTTAAGCGTTATATAATCATAAATTATGTTTTAGGTTCTTCTGTGCCCACCATTTCTATAGGTAGCTTAAAGATATCATGATATAAAATAAAAATATGTACAGGGATCTGTATTTACTTATATAGTGAGTCTAAATAGAAAAGTTACATATAAAATCTGTATTGTTTGTACAGTAAGTCCTGGAGTATAAAATGGTCTTTCCCTCACGAAGCTCTAATTTTCATTGACAAGTTGCTATAATGCCTCAGTAATTTTATTACTTGACAGTAGATGGCGCTGCTGATTGTCAAAAGTAACAAAAATTCCACCATATATCAGCCTACCTTCTTAGCCATTAAAAAATCCAACACAACAAAACACCAACAAAAATCTGGTAAAAAGAAAATAAAAATTTTCATTCCAATGAAAAACAAAAATTAAGAATGTGGAACAGCCTTGCAATTGATCTGCACACATATATGATCTATATGCATTTTATTTGGGATGCTAGTGGAAATCCCCTGGGTTTTTTGCAACAGTCCATTAGCAGAATTAAAACAAAATATAATAAAATTAAATTATCCAGAAAAACAATATGTTGTGGTGTAGATTTTATGTCTGCACCAAAATTGTAGTTGCAGAAATAGATGAATTTTAAGACAACTATGAATTTAGTTGACAAAATAAATCCAATGTAAGACTTCCAGTGTCCTGCAGGTAGAACAAAATAATGTGGTAGTCACAGTGAAAACAGATCAATCACATGGCCTTTGAGCAACTTACTTAATGTCTTAGGGTATGTGTTTTCCTCTTCTGTTAAACTGAAATATTTCTTGCCTAATTCAGAGGACAATTACAAGTGTCAAATGTTGTGATGTGGTGTTTAAGCCTTTTTTTTTTTTAATTATACCTTCCATCCAAGCTCCTGTAGAAAAAATCATGACATAAGAAAACTTAATTCATCATAAAACACTTTCCTCGTTTGCCCCAGAACAATTTAATAACACTCAATGTATCAGGTTCATGTGAAAAAAAAAGAAGTAAGATATTCACAACCGTGAAAGGAGTGTGTTCAACCTAATATCCAGCTACCCAAAAATCAAAGAAAAATTAAGTGTAAAGCCTTTAAGTTAGTTGAGATGCCCACACTTTCTCTGCTGTCTCTCCTTCTGTGTGTGTAGGTGGTGAAGTACATGTCCGTGGGGGACAGATATTAAGCAGGCTTAGCTGAGTATGTTGAAGTCACAGAGATGCTCATGACCCTGAAGAAGCCTACTTGGAATCTCACTATTGGTTTCCATGAGAGGATAGATAATGACTCTGCTGTTTTAAACAAAAGATTCCCAAATATTTGCTGACGATGGTAGGGTGTTTCCATTTCTGCTTCAGGGGCCCTGGGCCCTTGTAGCATCTGTTGCTGCTGCCCCCAGAGCAGAATAACCCTCCACACCAGCAGGCCTGGGGTCAGATCCAACTTTTCAACTCCGACCAGGAATGACCCGTTCCCACACTTAGCTCACTTGCTCCACTGCTTGGTCAGGGGGACCTACAGCCTCCCTGCCATGGTCTCATCGTGATTGGCCAGCTTCTCAAAGCACAATGGGCAGATTGAACCCTGCCCTTGCCTCCTACTTTGACAGATTCTATCAGCACTTCCTCAGGAAGAACTCCCTGGCTGGCCTTCCTCAGGGCCACCATCATGCACCTCAGGGGACATTCCCTCATGGCCTTATCACACTTGTGATTATGAGGTGTTTGAGTGATTTGTTTAATTTTTCCCACTTGATTGTAAATCAGAGGGGTGTGGAATAAGTATGTCTTTGTCTGTTGCTGGGTCTCTATACCTGTTACATGGCCTTGCACCGAGTAGGTGCTGAGCAATGAATTGCTGAATAGATGAAAAGATGGCTGCCTTTAATCTTCCTGGGGGAGGGCTGGCAGGCATCAGAGGGTTAAATTAACCCCCTGACCACCCAATTTGCCATCTCTCAGGCCTTTTAGGTGGAGGCTAGAGAGGACAGGATTGTAGAGGAGGGGGAAGGTTTCTAACTGAGAGAGACTGGGGCTTCAGGCCTGTAGTCCACCAGGCATAAAGCTCTCTGGAGACTTTCCTGCTAAATCAGCTGCACAAGCCAGCATCTGGATGCCCCTCCTCCCCTCTCCCTCCTTGCCCTCTGCAGGGATGGGCTGGCACAGGGCTTGATCCTAAGTAAAAGTCTGCTCTAACAGGAAGCAAATGTTTCTCTCCTGGTGGAGGTGTTTCCTTCTTAGAGAAGTCACAAAGGACTCTTTCAGAGAGAGAAGGAGTGGCAAGAGTGTGTGGCCATGTTGCTGTATGCCCTGTGGGGAGCCAGCACCTTCTAGAGTCAGGGGCTTTCTTTCCTGGATGGGGGCTCTTGGCTGAGCCTGTAGAGGCTTCCTGGCCTCTTCTCCAGCCTCCCTTTACCTGCTCAATACAAGTGAACTCCTGAAGCTCCCAGGCCATTGTGATCACTTCATTGCCTCCTTTTTTGACTTTCAGGACACCGCAGGATTTTCTTCTCACCTGGAGGTGTCTTGCTAGAACCTCTTCCTCATTGTAATCTCTTTATTCCTGGCTCCCCCAGGGCATGTTCTGAGCCCCTTTTCTCTAACACACTCACTCGCTGCGTGAGTACACCTTGAGTTTCGTGGCTGTGAAGTTTCTGCATGAGCTGAGGAACTTCATACACTGCCTTTCAGCTCTGGCCTCACATCCAGCTGCTGATTCTATGTCTCCACTTGGATGCCTAGTAAGTGTTTCACACTTATTAAATCTTTTTAAAAATAATTTATTATGTGCATCATAACAGTACTCAATAGTGGGGTTCATTATGCCATATGGTCTGTGCATGGAACAATCAATTTTATTCCCCAGTACCTTCTCTTTCCCCTCTCCTCCATCCCCCATCCCCTTGCTCTACTTGAAGGATCTCCTTTCTATTATTGTTATTGTTATTTTCATTCACACTTACTAAATCTGAAGTCTACCCCTTGATCTCATCTTCTCTTCCCACTAACTTGTCTTTCTTATAATCCTCCCACCTTGGTAAACGGCTCAATCCCAAACCTTGCAGTCATCCTTAACTACCCTCTTTCTCTCATACCCCACGTTTAGTCCACACAAAGCCTGTCAGCTCTGCCTTTAAAAGCATCCTACTTCTCCTGCCCCATCTCAAATACCCTAGGTCCAGGCGGAGATCAAGTCACACCATCATTCCTGGATGTTGCAAACATCTCTGGTCTTTTTGCTTCCATTTCTGTCCTTCCATGAGCAATTTTCCCTACAGTAACCAGGACGGACCCTTTTAACTACCAAATTACGTCACCCCTGCTCACGACCAGCTGCAGGGTTCCTTCACACAGTGAATGAAATTCAAACTCCACACAATGGTCCAACCAGCCTCACCAGTCTTCCCCCTGCTTATCCTTGATTTCTGTCTCTGCTCTAACCTTGACCTTGACTTCTGTCTCTGCTCTAACCACACTGGCCTTGACAATATAGGGATGTTTTAAATTTACTCTTTTCCCTCTGAAGTTTGAATAATTTTAGTCTATGCAATGAACAGATAATAGATTAACGAGGGAGAAATGACAAATATTAGTGTGTGTCCCAACATGAAAAACTTGTACATATAGTGTGAGACTCCAACACAGGGAGAATGTGGAGTGTATGGAAGCCTGTCAGGGTGGCTGGAGAGCAGGGATGACACTCTGCCAGTGGGGTGCAGAACTGTTCTGTTGCTCCTCTTTCAAATGCTCAAATTCTTCCAATGCTCAGCAGTTCACCCTGTTAGCTCTAACAGTGAACCTTTAAGCATTTTGAACACGTATGCAATTGTGGGTTGGAGTGGTTGGCTCTGCTACCCCTGCAGCTCTGAATGAGCTGTGGATGGACCATAAAAGTTTAGGGCCACTTGTCCCAGCCACAGCCTTACTATCCTAGGACAGTTTGGGGCCACAGGGTCAATGCCTTCATGGGATGCCAGCTGGTGCCGCCATTCATTCTCCATGTCCTTACCCAGCCTTCTTCCTACCTCACTTTCCCCTGCCAAAGCATAGATATCATGGTAAAGAAGCTCTGGTATAGTTTCTGGCACCCCACCCCTACTGCCAGCCCTTAGTCCTTAGCCACCAGGGTTCCTGAGCCCAGCTGGTTCCTGCAAGATTGGGGAGCAGAGAAAATTGGGCATATCCTTTAGGGAATCTTAAGAAAAAGGACATGCACACATTGTGTGTGTGTATGTGCCCATGTGTGTATTGGGGACAATCAGATGCAATATTTTTTCTCATCTTTTGAGAAAGAGAAAAATTGAGAGTAAACAGCAGCATCTGGGTCAGATTGTCTGCAGAGGAGGGAAGGAGAAAGGCCCAGAGGGGAGTGGGGAATAAGGACAGAAGGAAAAATGAAGGGGACACTTTGGAGAGAGAATGAGACTGAACTCCCTGTCAGGGAAAGCTGAAAATATTCTATTTATAGATTCTAGGGAACTTCTAAGAAGAAGCAGTGTGAGTTGGTTTAGCTGTGTTAAAAGATGATTAATTACAGTCATTTATGGGAACGGCTGCCTCAAACATCTAGCTAATCATCCTGCAGGCTGAATTGCCCGTATCGTGAATATCTGCCAGAGTGTCTTTTGTTGTGAATTTTATTTGATTGCAGCACCTGCTCAAAAAGATTCTCTTTATCCTCTTGCAGCTTAGTTATCTACTCAGGACTAAAACAAAACAAGGACTGCTTTCTAGGAAGAAAGGAAATCAAAACAAATACTGACCAATGCTCTATGCCATATAATTCTTTTTTATCATTTGGTATGAAGGTTGGTTGAAGGAGGTCAGTAAAATACTTGGAATATTTGTCTGTTTTTGCAATTTCCCGTACTCCACCCCCTGTCCTCACCACCATCGCACTCATGCAAAAGCATGCAAACTCATGGTGGGTACACACACACAAACACACACACAAACACGCACACACAGTTCTTTAAATATGAGATCCATGATGGTTTCAAAAGGGCAGCATTAAATCTGCAAACCCATCCATTGCTCTATTCATAGTTTTTGGTGGATAAACAAAAATCTTGTTTTTCTTATTTTACAAAGAAATTTTTTTTAAAAAAAAGGCCTAAGTGCCTCTTACTAATGATGTCTGGGTCACTCAGGAAATCTGTGTCATATCAAGCAATGTGGGTTTAGATTAGAACAAAAGGTTACACGAACTCTAAGCAAAACCATCTTGATTTTTAGCTTAAAAACATGTACGTTCCCTGTATTAGAGTCATAATCTGAAAAGTAAGTTTCCTGAATGCTTCTATGGGCCTGTATGGATGTGTACCCCTTTGGGCAGTTTGAAAAGCAGTAGATCAACATGGCCCCAACTCTTAGCTCCAACTGCCGCCACCATGTCTGTGCAAAGGCGGCAAATGGGGGCAGTTGACCAGGGCTTCTTTGCCAACAGCTGGAATGCAGACAGGGAATTGCATATATAGAAAAGAAAAACAGATTAGAGTCACTGGTTCCTGTAAAAATTCACCAACTCCTATCCAGCCAACATTTGGCATCAGCATGAAGAAGGATCGATCTTTACAAGCCTGTTGTTCAGATGAAGACATTACAGAACACAGAAGGCACGTCAAGTCCTCCAACACGGCAGCAGGCCTGAGATAAAAACCAGACTTTGGAGTCCGAGTGGGAACAAGCTATACTGTTGAAAAATGTTACTTACTGTTAAAAAAAAAAGAAGAAGCATGTAAGGGATCAGGAATCAGAAAATAAAATAAAATATATGTCAAAGCATTGGGTCTGTTTGTCCCTGAGAAAGAAGTCAGAAATCGCCTGACTTGCAACTGAAATTTGCACATGTGATCCAGATGCTCTCACCACAGACAACCACACGGGCTGTGATTTGGAAGTTTTGGACATGAAGAAGTAGGTCTGTGTTGCAGCCACTCTGGTCAGGCTGGATGCAGTGACAACCAGCATTTCAGAGACAAGGGTCTTTAGGAGAGAGTGCTGATATCAGAGTTTGAGGGATCCACTATAGTACTGGGGTAGGTCTAACAGTGGCCTGCCAAAGGTATTCGCTCATGTCCAAATTGCCAGAACCTGAATATATACAATGACTTCACATGGCAGAAAAGCTTTGCAGATGTGACCACGTTATGGATTTGGAAATGAAGAGATTATTCTAGATTATCTGGGTGGGGCTGATGTAACCACAAGTGGGAGGCAGGAGGCACAGAGGAGGTGGTATGATAATGGAAGAAGAGGGAGAGAAGGAGATGGGATGGTGAAAGCAGGAGACAAGAGAGTGGGAGAGAGATTTGAAGATGGCATGCTGCTGGTTTTGAAGATGGGGAAAGGGGCCTGAGCTAAGGAGGCAGCCAGCCCCTAGAATCTGGGAAAGGCAAAGAAGGAAAAGTATTTTTAAAAAGTTGGAGATTACATAATAGGGGAGAAGACTAATTAAAAGGATTCTTAGGCACATAGAAAAGATTGTTTTACAAAAAATATGTTTTTTTTTCTTTATTCTTTTTAGATATACATGACAGTAGAGTGTATTCTGGCATATTACATATACATGGAGTATAATTTATTCTAATTAGGATCCTATTCTTGGGGTGTACGTGATGTGGAGTTACCCTGGTCATGTACTCAAATACAAGGATAGGAAAGTTATTTCTGATTAATTATATTGTCCTTTCTATTCCCATTCACCCTCCCTTCCCTTAGTTCCCCTTTGTCTAATCCAATGGATTTCTATGCTTCTATGCTTATTGAGTTAGCATCCACATATCAGAGAGAACATTTGGCCTTTAGTTTTTGAGGACTAGCTTATTTCATTTAACACAATAGTCTCCATTTCCATCTATTTACTGGCAAATGTCATAATTTCATTTTTCCTTATGACTGAGAAATATTCCATTGTGTATAAATACCACATAACAATGTTTTTTAAAGAGTAAGTTGACCTGTTGTTATAAGCAATTATTTACTTAAGTTAGAATATCAAGTCTGGGCAGGATAAACCCTTTGTGACAGAGGACACTACCAAATGAAGTCCTATCTGAAATTAAAACAAAGCACTTCAGAAATGAGTGTCAATGGAAAAAAGGCAGTTGGGGCTGCATGCAATTATTTATAATTTTGCATATGGTCAAGCACACCTGAGTGTTACCTGATTGTCACAAAGATTAGCAAGAAGTTTCAAACTATCTAAAGTTCCTATATTTTCAGTGTCAAACCACAGTCACAACTTATAACTAAGATTGCTAAGAAAAAGGTTATTGTGTGAGTTCCCTGGACTTTCAAAGCAAATATACAAAAATGGAGATCACCTACCTGTCACTCCTTCAGGACCTTATGAACTGACTTGACAAATACAGTTCACAACTCACATAGCCTCTCACTGGTGAGTTAACTACTGGTTAACTCTCTCCCTGGCCTGCTGACATTAGCAGCCCAACTGCATGCAGAAGTGCAGAAGCAACATGAAACTTGGCTGGGGTCACAAAGGCCATGGAACCTTTTTAAGAACAAAACCCAAAAGGTCATGCCCTCCATTGCCTCTAAAGTAAATCCTTTCCTGCTTTCGATTAGAAACTGGTTTGGATGGAGACCAGCTGATGTGTGGACAATCTTATGGGTTCAATAGGCTTTTCAACCCTTGTAATTATCTCCTTCCTAAAGTAAATGTTAGCATAACCATTGACATTTGATAAGTCTCTCTGTGCTGCGCGAGACAGAAGATAAACTTTTATCACTATTTGAGTAAGTTAATATATACGTCTCATCATGGAATACTACTCTGTTTTGGGGGTGGGGTTGTTGCTCAGTGGTAGAGTGCTTGCCTACCATGGGTGAGGCACTGGGTTCAATCCTCAGCACCACAAAAAAATAAAATTTTTTTAAAAAAGAATACTACCCTGTTTTGTTGACTTGTATAGGAATATATTCATACACATATGCAGTGAAGTCGACAACATTACACATGTATACACATTCCTCTGCTCTTTAGTATGTGTACAGTTTTTGAGTATGCGCATGGCACTCTTAGAGAATAAATGGTGACTTTCTTTTTCAAGTCGGAAGCTCAGGCAGTGGTGTGGGAGAGGCAGGAATGAAGTGGTTGTGTAGGGACCACAATCCTCTAGGGGTGTATTTTTGTGAAGACTGATTACATGTTGTGTCTCTCCAGCACATGCATAGCACCGCTTCTCAAATTAGTGAGAACAATCTTTCTCAAAAGATAAGAAACATGCCATTTCTCAATAAGAAGACAACCTGTCAAAATTAAACACAAACAAAAGTGTAACTAGAGGGCCTTAGTCATGTACAGCCATTAATTTCTCTCGTCCTCTTTGAAATAGCCAAGGGGAAGAGGCAAGTGACAAGCAGTTCACACACAGAGGCATGGGCACACCAGGACTCCTGCCAACTCTACAGGATCTAAAATAGTCCGTTGGCAACTGAGCCAGGAATGGATTCCAGGCCCTGAGGCAACCATGCACATCAGAGGAATGGGCCTCCAGTTGGGGCCCCAGCTAATCCTGAGGTCTTCCCTAGCAGGCAGCTCTGCTTTGAGGGCAGCCAGCTAACACTTGACAAAAGCCAGCTGGGGAGCAGCTCAGCCAAGCCATACCCGCACACTGCTACTGAAAATGTTTTAAACACCCTATAACATCTTATTTACTGTCCTTAAGAAGAGAAAGCATCAGCATCCTCCTCCCTCCTTTCAGAATAGGCAATATCATCTTCCCTTGGGAGTTCTTCAAAGACCAATTAAGAGGAGCACCCAGCCTGGACATTACCAACTTGTGTGTGAGTTGCAAGAGACTAGTTTATTCTACATTCAACCACTATTTCCCAAATGTTCACTATATGCAGGGCCCTGTGCTATCCTTAGGGGAAAGTTCAGAAAAGAGTAATAAAAACAATTTTAAAAAGAACAGCTCAGAGAGAAGTAGTAAAAATAAGAAGTGCTCGGATAGATTGTGTTTTCTATTACCTGCCAGGCCCCAAGGTGTGCCGTTTTACATGATGGTCACATTGGATTCTCAAAACAATCCTTCAAGGTATGTACAGTTATCCCTGTTTTATAGATAAAGAAGGTGGGGCTCAGAGAAATGAAGGTGAAGCTGAGACTGTCAAGGTTGCGAAGAGAATTAATCTAGTAATGGATGGGGAGCCCCGGAAGGTTGTACAGTGAGGAGACCTGGTCAAATCTAAAGAAGTTTATGGAATGGTGAGAAGATCAACTAAGAGGTAGAAAACAGCCACGCTGGTTGGCAGTCAATGCAAAATGTAATGAGGGTTGACCTGCAAATCTAGACAATATAAATATATGCACATATGTTTTAATAAACACAACCAACCACAATAGAAACTATGAAGCAAAGCTAGGGAGTTTAAATGCAAAATTTCAAACTAATAGTCATTTCTGGAAAGGGTGGGATTATGGGAAGAGGGATTCACTAGGAATAGAATCTCAGGGGCTTAAACAGTATTCATGCTTTTTTTCTTGAGCTACACTGAAGGCACAGAGATGATCATTATATTCTTTGAAATCTGTATATTAGAATGTCACAAACTTGCTCAATTCATGGTTCCCTTAGTGTCTTAGCAAATTCTTCAGTCTTGACACAAAACCAAGTACCTAATAGCTTTGTTTATTAGTTAGATCCAAATAACTTAAAATTAGTAGATTGTGTGCTTTCCCTTGGAAATTAAAATATTCCTTTATGCCCCTGTGATTTCACTGTAGGTCCAAGGTACCTCATCAGCACAAGCCTTGGAACCACAAATATACAACATCACTTATGTTTGTATGAAGTGTTTCACCACATGCACAGTATTATATTATATTTAAATGTAATAAGAATTTGTTCAATGATAAGGCCAACAGAGACAGAAAGGAGGCATCAGATCTCTTTGGCTTGGATGTGGGGAGGGAGGAATCAAAGACTTCATTAGAATCTTGCTTTTTCAATGAATTTGAAAAACATAACTTCTTGAAGGAATCAGGTCAAAGCATTTTTTTTACTGTATTTTGTAAGCAATGGAACATCTGTACTTCCTCATGGGCAAAGAGAACAAAGCCAAGGGACAGTGAAGCTGGAAAACAGAAAAGACAATTACTGGAGCGAAGTGACAAGATGGCATTGAACCGAGAGTACAAGTAGCAAGATGAGTGTTCCTACCTCAGAGATGGGGAAAAAAGAGAATAAATGAAGGTTAAAAAACAGAGACAGGCCTGTGGGGGTAGCGGGGAGAGATGGAGAGAGTGAACACCTCTCCTGGTTCACTTGGAAAGAAATTTGGGCAGTTAGGCTGGACCTGAGGGACCTAAACTGCCAGACTGTGCTCTTGGACTTCACCCAGAAGGCAATGGGAAACTGAGAGTTGTGAGCAGAACTAGAGCGTGTCCAAAGTGATATGTTAGGAACAATGAGATCCTGAGCTGGTGATAGTGTAGAGAATGGATTGGAGGCAGGGGGCAACTGGAGACAGGAAGACCGATGAGGAGGTCCTTGCAATAATCCAGGCGTGATGTGATGAGGTCCTGGACAATAGTTGTGGCCAGGGACCAAGGAAACTAGGAAGGATTTTTTTCCACAGGATTAGGATGATTGGATAGGGGGTTTACAGGAGATGGATGAGATTCCAGCAAGGGTGATTTGTTGGAAGTACTTCCAAAATCTGCACTTTATTACTTATTTCCAGATATTTATGACTTCTCCGTTGTCATTATCTAACTTATGTACAATCTGGAAACTCATACCCACTTTATCCATCATCCTCTTACTCTATGTGTCTTCACAAAAAAGATTAGTTTTACCCTTTAAAAAACATCTTTATATCATGATAACATGTGATTAATCTTTTAAATCCAAGGCTTACAGAGTCCCAGTACTCCCAGATTCAGGCTTGATCAAGAATTACGAGAGAAGCTCAGAACTGGTAATGGCGCATTAACTGGGGCACAGATGGCACTGTTCCTGTGGACCAGTTTGGGCAATGTGATATGACAGCTCAAAGTTCTGTGCCTTATTTGGTAGTCATTCCAGTACAATCCAACTTGTGCTTCCATGATAGGGGAGGACCATGTCCATTGGAAAAGCAGGCATCCTGTCACTAAGTAAATAGTTTGTTCTGAGCTTAATTTGTTGGCAAATAGAGCCCTTCCTATAAAGCTTCTTTTAAGAAAGAATCAAGGCATTTAGATTTCAAGAGTGAATGAAAAAGACCACGCCATGTGTCAATGAAAGGGAGCACTGGGAAATAGACAATATTAATGGTGATGAAAGAGAACTATAATTTGGATCCAATCCATACAAAGGAGCAGAAATTCTACTGCCTTTGATATAAGATTTTCTTCTTTGAGCTATATAAGGTAATAGCTAGAGTCACATGGTCACTGTTACCTTTGCCCAGAATACAATCCCTCATTAGGTATGATGCCCCTGTCTTCAAAAGCAAAGCAGAATTTCTACATTAAGACCTATGTACAGCAGTTCATATTGAGCATGCTGAGTTTTCATTAAGCCACCACAATTATCTCCCATAATAGATGCTGAGCCTCAACTCTGTGGAACACCCTGGCCCACCCTCTCAATTCATAGCCCATTTTTCAACCATGGCCTCAACCTATCATTTCCCCTCTCCCTGTCCCTTCTGAATGTTCAGTCACCAGCTCCATGCTCCCATTCCTATCCTTCCTACCACAGGTCTCAATGTAAAATGTTCTCTTTCAACTTTGGTCTTCAATCTTCTGGATGACATTATGATGCTCTTTTCTGGCCATACATTCTATTTTCATGAGAATTTAAATTTATTCTAAATCAAAATAATATAGTGAACTGCCCTTGATTTAAGCATATAGTTCTAGCAAGGTTCAGATTGGGAACAATTTATTGATTTAATAAATGTTTAGTGAACGCCTACTAAATTGCTGATTTATTGCAGAAAAAGACATGTTCCCTCAAAGAGCTCTCAGACTGGAGGTGGCAAAAAATCAACACACAAATACACACTAATCACAAGAATCCTAGGTAATTTCAACAGGAATTTTCTGCCCTTGGAATTGTGTGTCCAATCCCAAACTAAAACACTTAAAATAAAGTTAATCAAAGGGAGTAGGCAAGAGTCACATCAGTTGGGATTTGAAGACTAGGGATGATTTGTATTCTTATTTGAAATTTCCTTTAGTGATAAAATGATGTTTATGCAATAAATGCAAATATAACTTTTAAATGATGTCACTGTGACTTGTGAGCTCACTATCTACCTGCCATGCCTGATAGAAGAGGCTAGACCAAGGGATTATTTCAGAACCAGACACAGGAGCTGTGGACACTTGCCTGCATGAACTCAACAGAAAGAACCCAAAAATGAGCAAATGATGAGTTATAGACCTTCATTCTTCTGCTCTCTTCTACCTTCCAGTCTTTCTTTTGCTCACTCTCTCTTGGTCAGCACCATCTTTGCTTGTCTACCTTTGATGAGACCAGCAGTGTTTTGGGTATCAGATGCTTAAGAAATGAAATGCCTACAAGTGAGACTCCAGGCACTGCTGCTCAGTAGAAAGAGGTGGTAGAGGACGTGAGGAGAGATAACATTGATGCTGTATGAAGCCTGTCTCCCGATGTAATTGGGAAGATCAGGAGATGGACAGCAAGAAAATTCCATCAATTTCTGATAAAAATACCAACGAAAAGAGGTATCCCAACAGGGAATAGGCATCAAATCTCAGTGCTGCCTTTTGTTCCAGGGCATACCCTTAAGGAGGCTGGTTAAAGCCATTTGCCCAGCCTGGGTTCCCAACAGCTTCAGTGAATGGGGAGAAGAGCCAGCCAGAGTCTCAGCCCTCATTTCACTTAGAACCCTCTGGAGAGGCCAGTGGGGTTTGACAGAGGGAGCTGCTGTGGAGGGCCTGGAGGCTGCCTCTCAGGGAGTTCACAGCAGGACACTGTTTGCTTACTGTCAGGATTTGCTCTGTGGTGACTTCCAAATTAGGAAGCCCAGCTAGCCTGGAAACCTGGGAATGCAACAGGAGAAAAAGGAATGTCCCCTGGAGGGAGTGGAGTGAATCTCACAGCCTGGAAATGAAGGGTTGCAGACTCTCTCAGCCCAGCATTCTGATCAACCCTCCTTAATAACAAAGTGGTCATTTGTTCCCTAGAACTCATTTAGTGTAATTTCTGACAATGAGTATATTTATCTTCATTAAAAGCCTCAGGAAAGAACATTTGCAGCTTTATGACTTCTAACGCCACCCCTAGTCTGTGATAGAAGATGCTGCTCTTTGACTTCTTTCCAACACCAATGACAAATTGTGTGTTTGACTTTCTCTGGGTGTCAGGGGTCCAGGCTCAGGCCATTCTGGCCAATGATTAACATTTATGGGAGAATTTTAAATGAAATCTTGATTCATAAATCCATTATTTGCTTTTTGGTCTTAAAATATGCACTTGAGTTTTACACGGAGGCTCAGACAAACACGTGCTGGTCTCTTGGCTTAAGCTTTATGGTGACCAGTAGGTTAGGAGGGGAAGAGCAGGAAAGCAGGTCGCCATGCAGACTACCCCGAAGCCACATGAGAAAAGACGCATTTTGTTGCCTCACAGGCCCCCATGTAAAGTGTCCCACAACTCTCAGCTCACCCTTTCTGCCATCTTCCTGGTTTGCTTTGTGTCCTGGGTGAACCACCCATCTTAGCCCCCAAGCCCTGTGAGGATGTTTGTAGACAGCAGAGCCTCCACATCCTGGGGTTCCAGAGAAATGGTTAATTACGCCCCTAAAGTAAGAAGTATAACATGTCTAAAGAATCTGGGGACTCTTCCCTAGCTTTTAGGATCCACCACACTGGTTGACCCCAGCCAGACTGTTTTCCAACCCATATTTTCTGCATTGATTGATCTGCTGCACACCCACACACCAGGTCCCTACTCCATGTAGTACAGCTATTCAGACTAGGACAGAAAATGACAGGTAGGGCAAGGTAGGATAGAAGAAACAAGAAATGGGTAGAAATGAGACATGACCGAGGAACACGGGAAATAGATTTTAACTCAGAAGTTCCACATATTTTTCCAGGCCTAAGTCAGTTTCTCTTCTAGCCTTGTTATTCCCAAATTCCTGGTAAATCTGTAAATCTACCTAAACACTATTAATTAACCTCCCAATAAGTAGATTAGGCAAAGGGAGGTTTAATATCTTGAGAAACCTATAATTTAGGGAACTTTCTGACACTTTGTGTTGATCAGATAATAAAGACCACATTGGCCCAAGGATCTGAAATTGACCAGGTCATCTCAAGAGCCCCAGGTAGGTATCATTCCTACATACATTTCCATATCCACCCCTCACCAAGTTTCCTATAAAAGAGGACCAGGTACCCCCAAACTGTGTTGAGTTTGTCTTCATTCTCTCTTGAATGTGCATCTACTTTCATAAACAAAACTCTGTCTATTCCTCTGACTGGCACTTACTGCACCCCTGTGGTCTTGAATCAAGTTCCCCCTTCTCTCCTGGAACTCCTGAGACACTTCTTTGGAGATACTTCTTCTCCCACAACTCAGAGGACAAGGGGCAGAGTCCCAGAGCATTATCCTTATCCCCCTCATCAAATAAAGTTTGGAGGGAGTCTTAGAGTGAAAAAATAGTGGGGTTGGTCTGAGGCAAGGGTCAAATTGTTTTTCTGGGCCTTTTACTAATGAATTCATAATTTCTTTCCACTAAGATATATTTGTCGCACATTTGTTAAGTGCCAGACCCCAGTGAGGGAGAAGCTGACAGAGAGTCCCATGGTGTTGATTGTCCAGTGTGCTGGGAACAGAGGTGATGGCTCTCCACTGTGGTGAGTGTTCTTATAGGGGGTGCCCCAAGCACTGTGGGGCATACAGATGTGGAAGAATGGGTAAGAGTTGGTCAGGAAGCCTGCTGGTTTGTGGGGGCCAGGTCATGCTGGTGAGAGTGTTCCAAGCTGAGGGAACAGCAAGCTCAAAGCAACCTTCTGTAGGCAGGAGTGAGTGTGAGGGATTCTAAGAACTACATGAGTCAGGATAAGCCACACATTAGGTGTGATGTGGCAGATGTGGAAATAGATGCTCAGAGGGAGCTATGGGGTTGATCATGGGAACTTCAAAACCATGTCAGGGAGTTCAGGGCTGAGTTTGGGGGTACTGGAGGATTATTGCAGGTTTACATGGGGGTAGCAACATGATTAGATTTTTGCCTGAAAATGCTCTTCTGGCTGCAGAATGGAGACTGGGTTGGAGAAAGGCAGAGGGGAGGATGGCAGATGGAATAGGAGGGCCCTGCAGCGATCCAGCCAGAAAGCAAGGGTGGAAGAAAATAGGCTCTAGGCAGTGGCCCTTGGTGCTCACCTGACCCTCTTGCTTGTGTCCAGTTGGCCTCTCAGGTGTTCCCTGCCAGGCCACCAATCCCACTGCCAGGCTTTTGGTCAAATGTTCTCCAACTCCCTCTGGGTCCAGTCAGGGCTGAGAGCTTCAAACAGAGGAGAGGAAGAGAGAGACCAGGGCATAGCAACAGAGAGAACAGAGCAGTTTCCACAAGGGCTGCATTCTTTTTCCTACTCTTTGTAGGCCACCAGGAAGGTGCTGGCAGACAGGCCCATGGACCAAGGCCTAGGGAGGCTCTTGCCACTTGTTCTTAATTTCCAGAATGCCTTAATAAATGCCATTCTTATCTCAGGAAATGAGTTGGAAATTTTGCAGACACACCATGCCCAGGAAGGTAGGGCAGCCTGGCTGTGTCTGAGGGCTGTTCTCTGATCCTGATGACCAGGTCACTGTCGGGTCTCCTGATGGATACAGGCACTCCCTGGCTGTGGCACTGAGCGAAGGTCATGGAGCTTGGAGGCTTTCTGTCTAACAGATTTGTTTTCCTGTTTCAGATTCTGAAGGCGGAAAACCTTTTGCTCTCCCTGGCTCTGTCAACCATCCTACTGGACCCAAGCCTAGGGCTTTCCCTCTCTGGCTCCACCCTTAGATAGTCTACCAGCCACCCCACCCAGACATCTGGCTGTGCAGCAGCAATGGTGTGCCCCTGATGCAGCAGGTCAGGACTGAAACGTCTCAGTAGGGAGGCAGTGGAAGGGGGGCAGCTTTCCTGGCTTTAGCCCCGCTGTACCAGCTTTGAGCCAACATTTCCTTCCTTTTACAGTCTGTTCACCCACAAGACTTGGCCAGAAGAGAATTAATTTACATAATGAAGATTCAGGTGATAGAGATGAGAACCCAGTCTTGGGATCCCGATGATGTGTGGACTCCAAGAGTCCTGCTACCTTGTGGGCAGCTGCTTTGTGTGTTTGGGGTGGGGGTCCTGGGGAGTGAACCCAGCGGGGCTCTACCACTGAGCTATAACCCCAGCCTTTTTTTTTTATTATTTTGAGCAGGCCCTTGCTAAATGGCCCAGGCTGGCTTTGGACTTGGAATCCTCCTGCCTCAGACTCCTGAGTTACTGGGATTATAGGTATGCGCCACTGCACCCAGCTTTGTGCAGCTTCTAACAGGAGCTTTGGGAGCACCCTCTCTGGCTCCTGAGCTGCCAACTCAGTGACTTCAAGAATAGGCATCCATCCTGCCAAGGAAAGCTGGCTGAGATTCTGGAGGGCAACACCCAGCTGCTGCCATCTCCAGCAGAGTAGGTAAGAATGCTGTAACCCACAGAGCCAACAGGCCCATGAGAACCCAAGGCCTTCATTGAATTCTTAGGGCTTTGCCTTATCTTTGACTTGCACCTTTCACACTGACTTGAGTAGGGTAAGATGCCCTGTAATCTAATCCTAAACTGTACACAGACTGAATTGGCCCAGAAGATCATTGAGAAAGGGAGGGTGACGTAGGTTTGAATGTCATGGGTCACATAGAGTCCAGAGGGCTGAGCCTCTTGGAGTCTGTGAATGGATAATTTCAATCTGTAACAAAATATATTTCTTTTGACTCCTTTGAATCACACAGAATAGATGTGCAGGCAAGTATTATTCACTGCCTCGTCACTTTGTCACTAACCAGACATCCATAGAGCCTTAATTCCATGCCCTGCAAGGATGAAGGACATGGTGCTGTCCCCCAAGGAGCTCACCTTGAGGCTCCAGCCTTTGAGGCTTAGGATGAAGGATTCTTGCTGAGCTTTGTAAAACGCCCAGGCAATTTATCTCATAACTAAGGCTAATATCACTAAATTGTTCCAACGACCCCCTCACAGAGAACAAGGGCTTATGATAGAATTGAATGACAAACGGTGAATCTTTTTGTAATGTGTTGACAGTAAGCTTCTTCTGAAATCTTTTCCACAGAAGGCCAAGTTACCACCACCTATCCACCACCATGTCACTTGACACAGGATAATAAGCAGGTCTAATTAGGTTTAAGTTTTGGCTCTTATCTCTTTCAATCCTGGGAAGGTCACTATTGCTGTGTGCCTCAGCTTCCCCAATGAGAGATCAAACATAAGAACAACAAACCCCCAAAAGAGTAAACATAAAATTATGTGTAATAATGGCAAGATATTAAGCACTAGTAGTATGACAATATAAGAGAATCTGGTATAAACTTAATAATAAACGCTACAGGATAATCAAGTTGTAGTATAGAGTTCCCAGTCAAATAATAAATACTGGAGAGAACATTAGTTTCTATTTTTCTTTAAAGCTGCTCACTAAATTCACCATAGATGCTTCGATGATTGCTAGCTTTCCTTTAGTGAAAGTTCCATGAATTGGGCTCTCACTGTAGCAGATAGTTTAATACACAGGATGTCTTGAGGGCAATTTGGGAGGAATTTTTATACATCAAAACTTGCTGAAACAAAGAGAAGGAAACAGGATTAGCAAGAGGGGAAAGGTAGGCTGGGATGTGGCTCAAGCGGTAGCGCGCTCGCCTGGCATGCGCGCGGCCCGGGTTCAATCCTCAGCACCACATACAAACAAAGATGTTGTGTCCGCTGAAAACTAAATAAATTCTCTCTCTCTCTCTCTTTTTAAAAGAAAGAAGAAGTGCAGAAAAAAATTGGAAATAAAGAATATAAACAACTCTTATAAAAAAAAAGAGGGAAAAGGTGAGCTCCAGCGTACTACATGATGACCTTGGGGGACCACATGAGCTCTGGAGAAGGAGTGGCTCTTCCAAGTCATCCCACATTGTGCCTAAATGGCAAGGACCTCATAACCTTGCACTGATTTATTGTTTTATCACATATTTGTTCTATTTTACCACTGAAGAAACAGGCATAGAGCTGGGGTGAACAGTCCATCATAGAAAACATAGGGCGAGACTCAAAACCTAGGCCTCCAGGATCCTGTTTCATGTGATGTGGCGAGGAGGAGATGGTAGTCAAGATGAGTGAGTACAAGGGGGTCTGTGTGGCCCAAGACTGTGTCTGCCACAAAGTGCCTTAATCCCTCATTTTATCCACTCATTTAGTCAACAAATATATCATAGGCTTACCGCTCTACAAGCACTGGTGGTTAAAACAATGGATTGGGCTCCATCTTTGTCCTCCAGGAGCTCATGTTTTCCAGACTCATTGTTCTCCAAAGTTTATAGAGAGAATATAGAAAATCAGCAAGTACTTCTCATCCTTTCGTATGGCTAAGACAGCAGCTCAAGGGTGGCCAGAGGGTCTGTATTAGTAATGTGACGCTGTGAGTCCTGGGCCACTTGGAACAACAAAGGTCTACTGGTCTACTCTGTTCTCTTTAAGTCAATCCCACGACATACTCTCTCCTTGGACACGTCTGGTGAATGCTTCCAAGGAGACCCATGCCTTCAGAAATGACATCATTTAATGAGTGACAATCTACTGTCAGTACTTCTGAGAAACCATCTGGAAACAGGTAGCTTCTTAGAAGCCCATGTAGGGCTTTCTGGGCCCTTTCTGTAGTTTCTGTAGTGGTGCTCTATGTCACTGCTTCCATTGAATCTGTCAGAAGAGGTGGCTATTTGGTTTTCTGTCTGTGAAAGGTATTTAGTTCTGGAAAATCATACTTGTTCATGTGAACTCTAATTCATGACAAGAACTGAACAAGTATCTGACCACTGAATTTGCTCAAGATGGCAGGATTGGGATGAGTGCGCATCCCAATGGAATCCATTTATTCTGCTGGGCCAAGGTCAATAGAAAAATGAGAAAAAATTCCCCAAATTAGAGTATAGCTCCTTCCCAATGCTATTGATGTAACTACCAAGCACTGTGCTTAAATATAGGTTCTTTTTTTTTTCAGCTTGACAATTACTGCTGATGCTACTAAATTATAGTTTGTGTACACACATATTTTTTTCCACACATGTTGGTGTCAAACATGTCACTAACCCAACATTTGGTGTGTCACCCAGCACAATTGGGGCTCTTCCCTGGGAGAATACAGTGCAGGAGAATGGGTGATGTTAATTCAGGGGTTGCATTTGCTTTTGTCTCCGTAAGAAAATAGGCTGCTATAGTAACACATATTTGGGGTTTTATATCTAGTGGGAAAAGTAGAAAATTGCCTCATGTGGATAACTCCACCCAGTAATTATTCACAGAACTTCAGGTATTGAAACTTACCATTTCTGTGGTTTTTATTAATGACTACTGTAAGTTAAAAAATTAAAATATATTTCGCTTTTTCTCTGCCAAAGAAAGCAAACAGCAACAGGAAGGACCAAACTAAGAAGATAATTTATTTCAGATTCTTTAAATAGGGGAAACGAGCTTTCACATTCATGGCCCAGAACCTTAAGAAACAAGATTTAACAAATATAAAGAGCTCAAATTTAATTACATGGCACACACAACAGAAATAAAGCAGAGAGGGGGTCTGACCTCAGGGAGTGGAGCGGGGGCAGGGCATAGATAAGGAATAACTCGACAAATAAGTTCATTAAATAAGTTCACATCCTGATTAAGACTGTAAAGGAAATAACAGGAAATGTGCAAAGAATAATACAGGGCACCACCTACTTTGTAAAACGTGGTTAGCATGGACCTCCCTGAGAAAGTGACATTTAAGCTGAGATCTCTAGGATGAGAAGGAACATGAAAGGCATGTTCTCCTTCTCTTGTAACCAAGTCCATGGTCACAAAAAGGGTAGAACAGATAACTTACTATTGTCCTGGCCAAGTCATGTCCCACCTACTTCTCGGTGCCAGGAAACTAACATTTAAGGGCTTGCACGGGAGATTTCTTAACCCCAAATGCTGTAAGTTAAGGTCATCACATCTTCAGAGCAGGAAAACTGTTCAGGAGGTTAAGAAATGTGGTCAAGGTGGCACAGAGAGAAGATCAGTTTCAAGTGAAGGGTGCTGTGTCAGGAAAATACAAGTATTGGATGCTTTTACTTTTCCAAATGACTCATATCATTTTTTTTTATTAATGTCTACCTTGGACATACTACCTGAGGGGACAAAGTTTTAAAGATTTCTTAGAGCATCCAAATATTTAGTTTGCCTTGGCAGTTTGAATCTGATCTTGTGGTTACATTTTTGGTCTCATTTCTCTTCCCCTCTCTATTCCTAAGCTCTGCAGCACTTATATTGCACCTGGAGCCAGGAAGCAGGGGAAGGACTTACCTGAGTGTCTTTCTATGTGTTGATGGCAGCCACTTGTCTTGGCTCAGTCCCCTCCTCTGTTGGTTGATCCATGGCAGTAGGATGCCTGTGGTCAGAGGTGGGTCATTTTCTGGGTTCATGGATTGGTTCTTGGGCTGGTGGTGGGAGGGGGAATCTCCCTGAAGCACCTTCATTATCTTCACTGCACATGGGAAGTCCATTTCTCAGTCTATTCCACTGTGGTTCTTTTACCTCAAGGGATCGATTTTGGAGTGGCCATATATAGCCAGGGTCTAGGTCTTAGCTACTTTCAACAAGGTCTAGGTCTCAACTACTTATCTCCTTGACTGATTGATTCATTCTGGGAAAGTTACTATCTTTTCCCCATGTTGGCTAGTAGGGACTTGGGATGTCTCCTTCTAATCCCAACCAATTTACCACTCACTTTCTTTCAGCCTCCTTTTCTTCCATACCTCTGGATCATTGGACATACCTACCAATGACTCAGTGCTGAGCCTGACCAGTCACTAACTAGCTTAAGAGGGTGAGGGTGCGAGAGGGTGGGAGTAGGGGTTCAGGAGCTCTTGATTGCATAGAATGGGAGGAAAAAGCTGCCCCCTCCATGTGACTCTCTCTCTTTTTTTTTCCTGTAGCCTCCTTAATAAAGATGGAAGGGGAGTTATTATAAAGGTTTTATTAGTTTACTCCCTCTCAGAAATCCTGCTTTTAGCTGTGAGCTATCTGTCCAGCCTTGCACTGGGTTGAGTTGAGGGGGTAGCCAACTCCACTTCGTAATCTAGGATTCAAACCAAGCCTATGTGGCTCAAAAGCACATTTTCTTTTCTGCACATGGTGCTACTTTCACTGTATACCATATGCTCTTGTTTGAATGTTTGCATTCCACCAAGATCCATATGTTGAAACCTAATCACTACTGTGATGATGATAGGGATTTTAGGAATTGAGTAGGTTATGAGGGCTCAGTCTTCATATAAGCTCCCTTTTAAAAGAAGTCCCAGAGAGTTGCCTTGTGCCTTCCACAATGTGAGGACAGCACAAGAAGATGCCATTTAAGAATAAGGAAACAGGTTCTCACCAGATACTGAATCTGCTGGTGCCTTGATCTTGGACTTTCTAGTCTCCAGAACTGTGAGAAATAAACTTCTATTGTTCACAAGCCACCTGGTCTACAGTATTTTAAATAGCAGACTGAACAAACAAAAGCACTGTATTTTAGAGTTTTAACATGCTTTGGAAAAAAGAATTCCAGGCTAAGAGAGAATACAAGTGTGCGTGTGTTGTGGTGGCATGGGAGAGGAGAGATGGGTAGATATATTTTAATATCCTTGCACAAAATCCAGGTAGAAGAAACCAAATGGGGTTAAGTTTGAGGGAGCTGAAGTTAAAATATCTAAATTTCTGAAACAACCACAGTGTACTTCACTGACCATTTCCTTGAGAGAGTGCAAGCTCTGGTCACATTCTGTTTAGGTGGCCCTCACTGAATGGTAGTATATATACTCTTCTTACATGCCTATATGGCTTACAGGGAACAAGCAGAGACCTGTCCAACCCTATAGCAGAAATGAAGCTGCCAGGACTTGAAACTATGTCAAAGTAGACTGTTTCTGACATGCAGAACTCAAACCAACACAGCAGTCATAAACTAGAGGCTGATTCTGAGAGCAGGACTGGGGAAGGGAGATGGGGAAAGATGAGACAGACACTAGGTGGAGGGGTTGCCACCAACAGGAATGAGGTCATTGTCCTCTTTCAAGTGAGGAATCTATTTATTGCTCTTACCCTTGTCATGAAATATATCTTTCTTTAGGACATCCAGATTCCTATTTTCCACATCTGATTAATGAACTCAGATTCCTTTTAAATTCTTTTTTCAGGCTGTTTAAACCCTAAGTAGCTGCTTGTAACTAAACCAGTCAGCTGATGAGAGCAAGTTGTGTTATCTGAGTAAGGGCATCTTGAGTTGGGGTGTGGTCTGAGTTTGGATCTGCTTGGTTAGTCACATTTTAAGGCATTCTGGCTGCACATTACCAGGAAGTTCAGAGGCCCATGTCACCCTATTTGAGTAAGATTATATCTTACTTTTATGGCCATCTAACCAACTACTTGTAAAAGTCTTTTCCAAATACTTTTGTTTTGCTTTCTTTCTTTTCATTTTTCACTTATTAGTTATGAACATTTGGTGATAATTATATAACTAGGTACTTTTCTATTGCTAAAAGAAAAGATTCTTCTATGTGATGCTCTGCCTTCAAGAGGCAGGGAAATTAAATTTTATATAT
>NW_025999977.1:31182799-31240534 GCF_001458135.2 Marmota marmota marmota
ATATATATATATATATATATATATATAAAATTGTTTAAGCCACTTATGGTCTTATATGTGAGACCATAAGTGACTTTAAAAATTAATTATTGTGAGAATTGAGTTAGTCTTTCTAAGATGATGTCACTGATGATGATAATGGTAAAGACGATTGACTGCTCAGCAATTATTATGTGCAGGGAATGGTGTGCTAAGTGGTTTACATGATGAGCAGGATTTATACATGCAAGGGTACCATTTTTCCAGGCAGATAGATCAATAAGAGCAAAAGCACAGAAGGGAAAGTGCTATATGTGTGAACAGAGAAGTATGGCTAGAATGTAGGACTCATGAAGAATAGGAGGGTAAAAAGGCAAAAAAAAAAAAAAAAGGTAGCTAAGGGCATGTTTTAGAAGATCTTCAGTCCAAAAAAAAAAAAGGAGATCTTTTATTCTATAGATGACAAGAAGCCATGGTTGGATTTTAAGCGATTTCTGTAATGGCTCCTCCCACTCCTGATAGAATTTATAATTTCTTCTCTTGTGCATATTACACTCTGTACAGTTTGTAGAATAGCCCATGTATGTTTCCAAGTGTGCACTTTTGCTTGATTATAGAACCTGGAACATAATAGGCTCTTATATGTATGTTGAAGGAGTCGTCATTGCCTTTAGCACAAATCTGGATGCAGTGAATAGAATGCAGAGAGGGTGATGCAGACCAAGGGCCCAGAGACCAGCAATGAGGCACAATGTGGGAAAAGAATGGCCAGAAATGGGCGTAAGATAAACCGAGGGAAGGAAGCTCATGAGAAACAATTTGAAAGTTAATGTTGGTAAAACAATGCAACCATAATTTGATATGCGTAGGGGGTAAGGTAGGATGAAGATGGGGTGAAAACATTCTAAAAAGTTCCCAGGAGACATATTGCCAAAGTAGGCAGGAAGAATCCCACTTGAGTCAGGAAGAGAAAACAGAAATAACCAGGAAAATTTAGATCTCATTCAGCTGCTCCTTCTCCCTGGAATTCCCACTCACTCCCACCTTAAGTATCAAATAAACCACCCCTGTTCTTGATTAGCATCTTAAAAGCCCACATGCCCATGAGTCTCAAGTTTCTGTATCTAGGCATGAGCTCTCCCTCCACTCAATCCTTAGAGCACTACCATCTCTCATTTGGCATGTTCAATTTTACCTTACACTTATTTATTCTCTTAACTTTCCCAAATAGGGTTCCTCTGCTATGTGTTCATACACTTTTATTCATTTGAGTGAAATAGATGTCCTGATTTCAGAACTTTATCGTCAGATTCAAAGGAAGAAGAGGAGGAAGTCAACAGTGATGCCAAAGGTTTTTGCCTGAACACTTAGAAGCATGGAGATGCCCTTGACTAAGAGAGGGGAGATTGAGGGAAGAATACGATTGGTAGGAAAGATCGGGAGATCAGTTTTAGACTTCAATGTTTGACATGTCTATTAGATAGTGGATGGGTTGAGTGAGCAGTTTGACATACACATTCAGGATTCAGGAATGAGCTAGGGATTAGAAGTGTTCATTTGGGAACATTAATGACTTTTAAAACCTTGAGACTGGATGAAGTCATCAATGGACTCGGTAACTACAAAAGAGAAGACATCCAAAGACCGAACTCTGGGATACTATAGAGTTTGGAAAAGATAGCAAATGAGACTGAGAAGTAGCTAATGAAGCAAAAGGAAAAAAAAAAAAAAAGAACATGTGGTGTCCTAGTTACCAAAAGACATAAAGACTTGCAGGAGAAGGGGATGATCTGTTTTACCTGCTAGGTCAAGTAAGGTGATGACTGAATTGAATTAGTAATGTGGAAGTCATTGGTGACTTCTAGAGGCGTGCTTTTGGTGGAATTGTGAGGACAATGGTTTTATTAGCATGAGTATAATAAGGAAATAGGGGGAGAGAAACTGGAGGCAGAAACATAAGTTTTCTGTAAGAAAAACAGATATGGGGCAGTAGGTATATGAGAAGAGAAATTGAGTGAGTTCTTTTTTTTTTAAAAGATAGGAAAAATACCAACATATTTATACTGATGAAGTAGCCCAGAAAAAAAGAAAATCAGTACAGGAGAAAGGAGAATTACTGGATTGATGTCCTTGAGTAGCTGAAAAGAATCAGAGATAGTGCACAATGGAGGGATTAACCTTACAGACCCAGAGGGTTCATTCATAGTAATAGGTATTCATAGTAATAGGCAGAGCGTAGCTGATGGTGGGAAAATAGGTGCAGAATGGAAGGAAGCCCATGGAAGTTCTCTTATGTCACTTCAACTTTCAAGGAAGAATGGGGCAAACTGGGTGCCAAAAGTAGAGAAAATTGAAACTAGAAAAGTAAGTTTTCAGTAATTTTCCCTACACTGCAGCCAGTGTAGGGAGCACTGGAGTTGGCCATTCCTTCCTGTCTTGGAGTTTAACAGCTATACTGGGTCAGAGATAACATTATAGGCCTATCCAAGGTACTGATTTGTTTACATAAAGCCTGTGCTCTTAAAGGGCACCATGGGAAAGTTGAACTAAAAAACATTCTGCTGGTGACCCAGGATAAACCTGGGTAAAAATATCATCTATTTCTGCCTAAGCTCTGAGTAAATAAAAGCCCCCTGGAAAAAAATGGAATATCTAGGATTAAGTTTCCGGAAAATAAGTGGTTCAAATATATGCTACTCCCGTGGTCAAGGACCTCCAAACCTGAAGCCAGTGATGCCATTGGAGCACCTATAAAAGAAAATGAAAAAATTATCTGGAGGGCTGCTCCTGCAAATCAAGGCTATAAGATATCCATGCAGAAAAACAAACTCTACTAAGGATGAACTCATGGGAAAATGTTATGTAACATAAAAGGTTAAAAAAATCAATGTGAGTAAAAATAAGCAGACTGATAATAGAAGGATTAGAGGTCTACATACTTCAGATAATAGAGCAGTCAGCTAAAGACTATGAAATATGAGTATTTAAATAATCAAGGCTATAACAGAAGGGATTAAAAGCATAAGAAAATACCAGTACAATGAAAGTGGAATTTCTATAAGTAAAATAAAAAGCCAATTAATATTAAAATTTATGACCAAATAAAACAGCAGATTAGATATAGATAAAGAAAGAATCAGCAAATTAGAAAATGTATGTAAGGAGTTATCTAGTATTAACATGGGGTGGGGGAAGGATGGAAACAAATAATCATTAAAAGCATGGAGGAACCTATAGCATGTCTAATCTATGCCTAATAGGAATTTCACCAGAGGAAAAGTAAAGGGATGGTGGGGAGGTAATATTTTAGAAAACAAAAGATTAAGAATTTCCACAATTGGTGACAGGTCCAGAGACAATAAGTACAATGAGCCTCAGAAGGAAAAACAAATTCAAATTATCACCCAAATACACTAGAATGGAAATTTAGAACCCTCCTAAGAAAAAGATAATCTTAAAAACTATCCAAGAGAAGAGCTCATTTATCTCATAAGGAATATTTAGACTTATAACACACTTCTCAACAACCACAAATAAAGACTAGATGAAAATGAGGTAATACATTAACCCACTGAGCAAAAATTAAAATCGTACTAGAATTATACATCTAGGTAAATTATTCAAGAGTGAGCAAAATATTGATGTTTTCAGACAAAACTGCAAAAGTTTTAGAATACTGCTGAAAAACTACTGAATTATATACTCCAGAAAGAAGATGTGGGGTAAAAGATGCAGTGGTGTCTATTTTATTCTTTTTTTTGTTTATTTCTGTTCTCGTGCAAAAGTAAAATAAACAACAAAAATCATTTATGTATCTTTAAAGAAGGATAGCTTCTTGTTGCTGGCTGTATGACACATCTTCTTTAAAGAATTAAGTCTTAGATTTGAATTAGTTTTAAATATAGTTTCCTTATTTCACAGAAGAATTTGTCTCAGTCAAAGGACTTGAGATATGTTCTTTAAAAAAAAATGGAAATGAAGAAGGAAAGGAGAACTTGGCATTAGTTCCCTAGACAATTACTCTCTGGTCAAAGTTTGCAAGTCTCAAAACTTTAGAAAGATATGCTTACAGAGACTACCCCTGGCTCGAACCCAAAGACCATTACCAAAAAATTATTGAAATTCTCTATGAGCAGGTGATTCATCCATTTAGAAGGCAGCCAAACACTAAGGAGACCTTTCTAAAATAGATGAATGAGTTTAAAAGAATGCTGAGCCTCTGGTTCACATATTTTATTTCTCTGACTAGATACTTCTCTAGGGGTAGAGGGAAAGGCCTTTTTGGGGTAGTAAAAGTTTGTAAACATTTGAAATTAATGAGACATTTCTAAGGGAAATGTAAGAGAAGAATTTTTGTGTGGAAAATGGGAAGAGGTGCTGTTAAAATGATGGATGCTGAGAAATCGATGTTTTAAAACCTGTAAGGAATGAAAGGGTACCAATAAAGAGAACAGGACTGTACTGAGAGATGAAGTGTGGCAATAAAAATCTCTATTTGGGAAAGGGGCTTTCCAAGAAGAAAGTCTATAATTCTATCATTTGGCAAAGTTTGGAGCCCTCTTTTGTGTTGCCAGGAAAGATGCTTAAATCACAATTTTTATAGTTTCCTTCAATGGAACTTGAGGAAAATGGCCAAATATGTGCAATTGACTATGAATCCAAATCTGAAAGGTGAATTATGTGCTATAATGGGTCTTCAATCCTCAATTTGGCTTCTTCCTTAGACTCTTGGGTCATTGTTCATCCAGGGAAGATTTATTGAGCCTGATTCTGTGCCAGGCAGTGTGCACGATGAACAGCATTCCTACTTCATTGTTCTAGGTCATCATTCTCCTTGGCAATTATTTCATGACTATTCTCTCTCCTTGACCTTCTAATATTTCACCTACCCCTCTCTTTCAGCTCCACTTCATCTTTCTGAACAAAAAGGATGTTAACAGGAGAACTTTCACAGGTTCTACTGACTTTATCTCACATCCCTACTTGTCCCAATCTCTGGTCACTATGAATTAACTGGACTCCTACTTGGAGACAACTCCTCCACGGTATCCCTTCTCCTTTCATCCACTCATCCAATATATGGGTCTTGGAATTCCTCTCTCTCTTGCTTCAGTTTGTCTGTCTCTACTGGGACCATTTCCAACATTACTCAAGTGCAACCTTTAATTCCACATATACCTCTAGTCCCATTTTTCTGCTGTTCTTTGATGATGATGATGATGAAGCTTTAACAAAGAGTTGTCTGTATTTACAGTTACCACTTCCTCTTTTCTCATTCTTCCTTTGAAAACTTCTATTCAAGATTTCATACCCACAATTCTACCACAACAACTCTTGCCAATATCACCTACAACCTTCATGCTGCTAAGTTCAATGGTCATATCTCAATTTTCATTATTTGACATGGTTGATCTCTCTTTTCTTTTGAAACAGTTTCTTCACTTAGCCTCCGGTTACCACTTTTCTTGCCTCTCTTCCTAGCTCAGTAAGTAAATCTTCTCAGTGCATTTGCTTCATAAGTTTCCTCTTCATGTTCTAGCTACTGAAATGCCCAAGTACTCAGTCCTATAAACTCTACTCTGTCTATACACCCTTCCTTCATTATCTCATAACTATCCCAAGCCTTTAAGTACCATTTCTCCATGGAAAAGTTTCAGGTTTATAAATCCTACCCAAATTTTCTCCTGCATGCCTTCTAACTTTGTCTAGTTGTCTACTGGATTCCTCCCCCTGAGAATCCAAAATGAATGCAAAACTTTTTGTTTTCAAATACCAAAGATTCATTCCCATCTTCAAAATCAATCTGTTTCTCCTCTAGTCCTCACCTCACTTAGCTGTGACTCCTTTCTATTAGCTGCTCAGGTCAAAAATCTTGGTTATTTTTGACTCCCTCCCACTTCTAAACCCATTTCCAGTTTGTCAGCAAATCTTTTTGGTATTACCGTCTAAGTACATCCTAAATCTTCTAACTTCTTAGCACTTCTGGTACCATTAATCTAGTCAAAATTGCCATCATCCTTTGCCTGGACTTATAGGTCTTCCCTGTATACATGCTCCCTGCAGTTGACTCTCCATAGGAGAAAGTTTCTTCTTGACACTTTTCAAGTTGCAACTTGAAACTTCTTGAAACTTTTCTTCTAGAGAAGAAGTTTCTAGGACTGAGTCCTTGGGCATTTCAGTAGCTAGAACAAGAAGAGGAACCTTATGAAGCAAAGGAACTGAGAATATTAACTTACTCAGCCATCCTTCTGTAATGTCAACCAGATCATTTCCCTTTTTTTGCTTTAAATTTTCTATGACTTTCATCTCATTTAGATAAAATAGTAAGTCTTTATAAAGGTCCTGCATGTCCCGTCATGTAATGGGGAGGCTGTATCTCTGACCTCATCTTTTCCCCTCTTCCTTCCTTTCCGTATACTCCAGCCACAGTGGCCTCATTATACCCCCACCTCTGCCTTTGCGTCATGTGCACTTTCTGCCTGACTGCTCTTCCCCAGATACCTGTTTTGCTGGCTCCTTCCTTCACTCTGGGTCTTTCCTCAAACATCACCCAGTTCAAGACCTCTTTGTAGACCACCTTATAAAAGATGGCACCCACTTTCACCTTCCTGTATTCATAAGTCCTGAGGATGCAGAGTTTTCTCAGAATTTCAAAGTAGAGTTTACTCTTGGTTAATGGAAAATTTGAAACAATTGAGGGTTCATTGACTTGAGATTTTTGATAATTCAGGGTATGTGTTAATCAGCTTTCAATCATTATGACTATCAAGAAAAACTCAGATAAGGAAAAGTTTATTTGGGGCTTTCAGTTTCAGAGGTTTAGTCTGTGGTCAGTTGACTCCATTGCTCTGGCCCTAAAGTGAAACAGGATGCCTTGGTGGAAGGGCATGGAGGAGGAATGCTGCTCCACTCATGGCAGGAAGCAGAGAGAGCAAGCAAAGAGTCAAGGCAAAAAAATACAATCCCTAAGGGCACACCCCAGTGGCTACTTCCTGCCTTCATTCTCCAGCTGCCTACTGGACCCAGTAAATCCATTCAAATTTTTAATTCATAAATGGCTTAATCCACTGATTAGGTTACAGTTCTTATAATCTAATCATGTTATCTCTGAACATTCTTGCATTGTCTGTCATATGAGCTTTTGGGGAGACACCTTATATTCAAACCATAACAGAGTGTAAAAATGATCTAAGTAATCTTGCATCCATTACTTTCCCCCATTAAATAAGTGCAAACAAGATGTGAGGAACTGTTGTGTGTGGTGAAGAGGAAACTAGATTGAGATTTAGATGAGTTGAATTCTAGTCTCAAGTCTACTACTCACCTCTTTGTGCCACTGTCTTGGCTCACCTCACCCTGCTCACCTCCTTGGAGTGAGCTCCCCTTGCCATTCAGTTCCTTCCTCATAAAATTACGATGTTTAATAGGGCTATCTCTGAAAAATCAACCCAGTGAGGAACTTTTCTGAATTGGCACCACTTAAAATGAACTCTGTTTCATTCCCTCCAATAAATATATGTCAAACAGTTACATGATCAAGGCACTATATTAATGACAATATGAAATAAAAGGTACCACCTGCCTTTAGTTCAAAGATAGTAGAGGGGAGAATAACATACATATTAGTATCAAAATAAGTAACTGGGGCCAATGGCTCACACCTGTTTTCCCAGTGACTCAGAAGACTGAGACAGGAGGATTGCAAGCTTGAGGTCAGCCTTAGCAATTTAGTAAGGACCTGTCTCAAAATAAAAAAATAAAAATAAGGGCTGGGGGTATAGCTGGTAAAGCACTCTTCGGTTCAAACCCAGTACCCCAAACAAAATAAGCATGAAGAAAAAAAAAAAGACAATGAAAACAAGTACATTTTAAAGAGATGGTACAGTATAGTTTTCCACATTATGCTCATCTTCAGATGAATAATCTGAGCTGAGGTTCAGCAAAGTGAAATGATTTATACAAGAATACATACTTAATAATGGTTGAGTTGGGGGCCTTTCAAAGAAACCAACTACCTTCGACTTATCTGCAAGGATAAAGTTAAATTAATTTCCTTAACATTAGTCCCTTTAAAAACTGAGTATGGGTTATAAAGCTGGGTGCTTTTTTCCTATTTTGATAACCCTTGAGAAGCTGTGTGAGAGGGCTCATTGGGAGATGTGCTTGTATTTTTGCAGCTTGATAGTCTGTCTATACCAATATGCAAAAGTAGTCAGATTTAAATGCCTAAAGATGAATAGTCTGTCCACCTGTGTACACAGTCCAGTGTTTGGACAGGATGAGCAATGATTAATTTAAATCAATAACTGAAGATGAAGCCCACCACCCCTCCACCCATCCCATAAGAAAAGAAGCAAAGTGAGATCATAAAATTCACAAAGAACATCTGAAAATAGCCATAAAAATGGTCATAGTTAATGCCTGGGTCAACACAATTCACCTTTGGTTAAACTTACAAAAATCCTATGAGAGAGAAAGCCACAGGGGTCTCAACACACCCATCCTAACTATGAACTAATTTCTCGCAGACGATCAGGGAGGGAATCCTTTCCTGAGGAATTCACTTCCCTGAAGTTGACCTTGGTCGGTGACTTTGGAGTGAAAAAGAAAATGACTGCCAGATTGAAAGAGAAATCTTTTATTCTTTAGCCAGACTTCAGTCAGCTGAGAAAAAAGATAATGATTCCTGTAGAGTGAACGCCCCTGAGGAGCCACCCCCAAGTCGACAGCTGCAAGAAACAAGGAGTAGCCCCTTGGAGCATCAGGGATGTGGGAGGTTTTGTGAAGCCATTCTCCTCTAAATAAGGTCTCCACAACACATCATAAAACCCAAACACATCTTAGCACAAAGGGACCTGCCAATCACCTTCCAACCCCTTTACTTCATGAATGTGTTTTTTAAGTTTAGGAAGACTGACCCTAGAATTATCACACTGATAAACCACAATGCTCTATAAGGTTGGGTAGACACCAGTACTTCCACTTTAGATAAGAAAATGAACTTAAAAGGTATTCAGAGATTCATTCATCCAAGGTCCCATTGAGCTACTCCATCAGGGAGAAGCCTGAATCACAGTTGTGTCCTCTGAACTTGGTAACTGGCCATTGCAGATCTTACAGACCTAAAACTCATCAAGGTAAGGTAGCTCTCCATAGCTACCCAGGGAATGGGTCCCAGTGCTGAGATTCAAGCACAAACCACTGATTATTTAGCAATGTGAGGGTGAGCAGCCATCGCCCAAGGCCTGGATCATGTCATCCAGGACAGCATCCTGCTTCCTTCCTTCCTGCCCCTAAATTTTGTCCACCGCCCATTTTCTCCTGTTTCCACTTGTTTTCCCACTGGGATTCCACAAAATTCTGACATCCTCTTTCTCCCCCACACCCCACTGAGAATCAGGAACATCCTTTCAGGTTTATAATGTTTGTTGCTGTTGTTTTGTTTTCACAAATTTAATGATGATGGCGAGAAAATAAGATAATGAGGTACCAATGCTTCCAGTTACTAGGAAATTTTTGAATGATGGCAATCATTTTCCTACAACAATATCTCTTAAGTGCTTAATGTAGGGCTTGACCTGCCAGCTGCTCAATTGGTAGTAGATAGCCTCATCATTATTATAATTACTCTTGGCCATGCAGCTAATTAGGAGCAGAACTAGTATATGAACCTAGGTCTTCAGACTCCTTGCCAAGAGCTCAATGAGGGCTGCCTCACCAGGCTTTGATGCGTGGTTTAAGCAGCATGGATAGGAGAGGTTGTGAACTTGGGAGTAGGCAGCGTGAAGCTAACAAAAGTGAGACAAATTCCTCCCTATCAGTTACTCAGGAAAGATCATCTAGGGTCAGTTCCTGCATGCATGTCAGAAAATGCCAGACTACAACTGAATGTATACATTGCTTGTCTCATTGACACAAATAGAAAACTTGAAGGATTTATTTGGCTGAAGAGGTAAAGATTGATAAGAGAGTGGGGGCAGAAACCACTTCCTTGTCCTGCCTGCTTTGCGCATAAGGAAAGAAACCTTTGTTCGTTTGGGTCCCAAGTGAGGGAGGAGATGGTAGGAGAAGATTTGGAGAATCCAGAAGGGGCTGGAAGCCTGGAAAAAATTGAAAGGTGACTTTTTTAGCTTTGGACTGCATCTAGACTATCAGTTTTCTAGACTGGCCAAGAAATCACATAATGCCCCAGTCCTGCTCTCCTCCCTGCTCTAGAAGGCAGTGCCCACATCAACACACAGAGACCTGTCTCTGTCCTAGGCCACTGAGAAGCCCAGAGTCCACATTCCCCTCAGCTCTTCCCCAGAAAGCCATTTCCAAGCCTCCTGTCTCAGAGGGACCCTGCCCCACCCTCCCCAGCCGGGCCATGTGGACTCTGTCTTTCTCCCCTCAGCTCCTTACACTTGTGCATTTGATCTTTGACTCAGGGCCGACCCCACATTATATCTCCGTGTGCAGAGCACATTCACGGGTGAATGACTTCCAGCACATGCTTTGTCTTCTGCTCTCTCTATTAGGGGTGTGATTTGGAAGATGAATGTTTATGACATGGCCCAAGGAATTTCATCCTCCTCTGGATAACTGTGTAGGAGTGAATCCTAATAGAGTAAGAAGAATGCTTCCTGGGCTCCAGCCAAATATTTGGGCTTGCTTTAAAAAGTCTCTGTACGCATCTTCTCCTGTTTATTGTAAACTGGCCACTTTACCATAGTCCCTAAGTTTCAGGTAGGGGTGGGCCGGAGTGGGGAGTGGTGTTAAATCAGAGTATATCATTTATTTTCATGGAGAAACCAGTTTGCAGTGATGGTGTGCTACTTTTGTGTCAAGCAGCTTCTAAAAGGCTGCATAGCTGTCAGATCCTGCATCCATTTGGAGGTGGGGTGGGATGAATCAGATTGAAGTCTATGATTACCCAGGTGGAAGAGCATCTTTGTGCTAATACAAAGCAGCTTGGCAGTGTTGTCCCCCTACTATGGGAATGGAAGGATTTCCTGGTGGTTTGACCCAGGATTTGTTGTTGAACCTGGCTTAATCACAAGTGATTTAACCACTGTGAAACTCAGTGTCCTCATCTGCAAAAAGTAACCCTCAGGGCTGTTGCAAGGATTAAAATATGCAAAAAGAAGACAATAATTTTAAAATTCTTTCTGCTGAGTTTTTTGAAAGAGTTCTTGCCCCCCATGTGATCTTAGAGAAGGAAGAGAATGGCTGCTGCCTCAGGAAGGAGCAAGGATATTATATAGACAGGAAGGTGAGTTAAAACTGCTGAAAGAATTCTAAGAAGTAAGTTAACTTTCAAGATTGTACCAGCTCTAGATAAAGCTGACCCCACAATGGTTAGAGCACAGACCTTACCTGAGTATGGGGGAGGGTTAAGGTCGTGGCTCTCTAGTACTAGGAAACTCTGTAATGGGTATCTGGCTGGTCGTCCAAAGACCAATGAACATGTTACATGGTACAGCCAGTAGGTAGATGCCACCAATACCCCAAACTAGACCACTGGAGGTGACCAGTCAGTGGAGCCAGCACTGAACAGACCATGTATTTCATTGGCCATGGACTTCGGCACAGATAAGAGAAAGGTGTGAGGACCAGACCTAGCCAACTGCAGAGACTCAATTGGCAAATCCTCTTCCCCTTCACCTTGAGGACATGTGAGCTTCCCTCTTTGCTAGATGTCAGCTTGGGCGGGGGGCAAAATCCAAATGATTAAACAGTTTTCCAAAGACACTTAGATACCCTAAAGAATCCATTTAAACTTTAAGAGAGTGTTTTGAATCCAAAGACTCTTGTAAATGGAAAACTTCCCTATCTGGTCTAGTAGGACAGGGATTTAGGAGGGTTAGTTGCAGAGATTAGTTACAGAGAAATAAACAGGTCCAACTGACTTGTATGTTTAACTATATCTTAACCCATTATGTCTCATCATCCTGTACAAATCCTGAGCAACAAATATATCACTATGGTCACTTTGAAGTAAATATGTCTTTAGCATTCTATTCTTTTGAGAAAGTTGGTAGGTAAGCAATTAGAACATTTGAATATATATATGTATTTCCATATATAAAACATATAAAGAATATGTAAGCCCTAGACTATGATTTCCAACATATTTTAATGTATCTGTGTCAAATTTATTGAAATATTTGCAGAATTGTAAACTGGGGACTTAATGGGTTAATGGAATCACAGGAGAAAATTAATTCATGTGAGTTCTTTTAAGTGTAGTTCAAAATACCAAATACCACCTGAAAAGCTCTTTATTCCTGGTATATTAAGTACTACTAACTTAGATCAGAAACAAAGTGTGCACATATTTGTTTGTCACAAGCTGATTTTATAACACTGAGAAAAAGAAAAATGGAAATAGTCCAGTATCTTCCAGTTATTTTTTTATATTGAACATAGTTAAGATTCTTTTCCTGGTGCTCCACAGTATGAGGGGAGTGAAGACATGGTAGAAATGTCCACTATTCTATGATGGTGACATTTGTGCAACTTGTGTTCCTCATTATTCTCTGTTCTGGTGCTCCATGGTTTGGGTCACCATCTCAGCCAACTGCCAATGCATATTTGCTACTGCCTTGTTCCAACTTTATTCCAGGCTTCACAGACTTGCAACATTACTTGGAAGGTGTCTTTCAAAACCCTGGGGTTTTCTCCAGATCTGAACTCTCCCTCAGTTGTGGATGTTGGGGGACGAGGCCTGACAGGTGATGGCAGTAACAGTGTGGATACTAGCCCTTTAAATTCACAGCCATTGAGCATTTCAAATACATTAGCATCAAATTTAGCAATTAGAAACCTAATTTTGACCCTTCGCTCAAATTCATCCCATCTAGAAGTTCATTATATAAAAAGTAACATGGATAGGATCATACTCCCTATCAGTCTGAGATGTCCAGGAAGTGACTAAACTGATGATTTTTAAGCTTCTTCCCCCCAAAAGGAAATATTACAGGGAAAGGCACTTCCCACATATGCTAAACACTGACAGCTCTGGATGAAATAAAGGGCTGATAGGAGCCCCGCCCTCTTTCTTATTCTTTCTGACCCTCCCACACATCCCTGGGACATCCCTCAGAATCCCAAGGGCTCCACGAAGTGCAATTTGGAAATCACTCTCTATATAAAAAATGTGAGCAAGAAACCACACTTGAGGAATTATTACCAGGGGCTCCCATAAGTGTCATGCTTGTACTTTGGAGAATTGTGATTCATTAACCAAATAAGAACTTACCACCATTTCTACAAGGGTACACACAGAGTGCATTTCTTGCATCACCACAGATGCTATATTAAATTCCAAAAATGCTGTCCTTTTGCTTTGGTTCTACTTCAATATTCAAATTAGATACATTTTTATTTCCTGAGAAACTGTGCTAGATTTAACAGGAGTCATTAAAATGTCAGAAAACAGATAGATGTATCTTGGGGAATTTCCAGTATAGACAGTATGAAAAGACACAAATATATAAAAATATATATTATGTGAAATAACAATAAAAAGTGTAACAATTCAAGCAAAGCAAAGAGATATTGCAGAATAACATGGGATTAAGGCCAAACCCATTATCCCGGAAATAATTTCCATAAGGATTGTGAGATGGTCTTGTCACACAATGGCATCCTAATTTTGGTATCCAGAAACATGAAGGAGGTCCAATTCTGCTCTCTCTGCTTCTGGTCACATCTCAGAATGTTGACTCAGTTCTGGGCCCTTTGCTTTAAGAGGAATATGGTCCAAGGATAATGGTCCTTGATGTTAAATCATGTCCTGTGAAGAAGTGTCCATAGAGTTGCAGCTGCTTTGTTGGGAGAAGGTGGGGTATTTGTGTGATCCTTCTTTCCACTAAGGATTTTCATGAAAAAGAACATGGCCAGTGTCTCTATAATTCTTGCTTCCCTCCATCCTCCCTGTTCACCTCTCCAGTGGGGCTGACAGCAGGGGGTGCTATTGATACAGATTACAATGTGAAGGATGTTCCTTAGAGTTGCCCAGTACAATGGCTCAGTCATTGCCATTGGTAAAAGGGATTTGAGTTTTCGCATGTGTCTCCAAAAGGTAGACAAAAACTAAAGGCCAAAAACAAGGGTAGTAAAATTTTGTCTTAAGATCCAGACATTCTAACATTAGGGGAAGATAGAAGGAACAAATCTAGATGTAGGTGTTTGGAAAGGGCTCTTGTAGAGGGGAGTCCATGTCTCTAAGTGTTATCCTAATGTTGGGAACCAGCTGAATCATGCTTTTATGATGTGACTGGTCTTGTGTTATTTTATGTTACTCACTCACAAGTGTTCTTCTCAATCATCACAACGACACAATAATCACAGTAGGAACTGTAATTATCATTAGTTGATAAAAGAAGAAACTGAAGTGTCGACAAAATCTCTCACTTTCCTAAGATCACACAGAGCACCAATAAAAGAGCAAATGAGTTCCCAAAATTCCGTCTTTATTAGTGCAATCGATTGTCCAATTGTCTTGGCCTTGTAGGTCATTTCTACAGAACAAGCTGGATGGGTCTTGCTCTCACTACTCATTCATATCTAGATTTGGAATTCAGGGGTACCTGCACACCTGGGCTCCAGATGGGAAAAGCTGCTTGATATGTAGTATATGCCTCCAGATCCAGTCCCATCACTTCAGGAATCCATTGCATGAATGATGTGCAAAGATTCATGCTGGATATTTTGATTTTGTCATTTCCCTAGTGCCCTCTCCAAAAACAACATTTAAGGAAGCAAGATGTGGCCTTACAGGATATTTCTGAGCTGCCAATAGGAGCTGAAGGGAGTGGAACCTACCGGAGCACATTCAGTGTCCACTATCACTTAGGAAATGCTGAGATGAAAGGGAGAGGTGAAACCCTCAGCGCTATGTGCCTGTGACAGCTGCAGCTCTCCCATGGCCAGCGCTGTGTCTGCGCAGGGAAGACCACGATGAGGCCCTCACCAAGGCTCTGTTAGTGCTAAAACAGATGTGCCTTCAGCACTCACATCTTAGGTGGCCACTTTCACGGGGTGGAAAAGAATAATCTAAACCTTCCTGTTCTTGCCAAAATAACCATGTGTAGGTCTTTGTTCTGCTTGTTTCTGGAACACACAGATAGATTTCCAAGCAGTAGGAACCTCCTGTCCTGTTCAGTCTTTGGACAAACTCTTGTTCTGCCCATTTTACCCCAGTTTCCTGAAAGCCTGACAGAAGGGCTCCCATGGCTGGAGCTTGTGAGAGCCTCCTTTGTGAGGAGAGTTTTCATAGCTTAAGCTACCAAGTCAGGCAGTGAGGGGCATTGGGCTTCCGGCCAACTCCAGCAACAACAGGTATTGCCTTGGCTGTCTGGGCTGAAGGGTTGCCCCTCTGCAGTCTGCTAGCCTCCTCCGGCTCCATTCCAGGGAGGAAGGTGGAGTGATCCCTGCCCATAGGCTTCAGTACATTGCTCAGTCTGACAATGGTGAAGGATGGCAGAGGACCAACCTATTTCTGGTTCAAAATCCTGGGGATTCTTTTGCCTTTTAAGCTAATAGAGAAACAAGCTATGAATCAATAGAACCAGTCCTCCAAAGCAATCCAAACATGGAAGCCAGAAATCTATATTCAAACCTTTTCTCCATTTTCTTACTCCATGAATTTGAGGCATTTGTGGCAGAGATGGATAGTGGGATGAAATGGACTTATAAGAGAGACAAGCAGATTAGAGACTCATATAGAGAGGTATTGTGATAAAGTAGAAAGAAAATGGACTTGGAACAAGACCACTCAGATTTTTACCTGTCTCTGCAAGCCTATGTGGCCCTAAGCAAGTTGTCTTTTAGCTCTAAGACCTGTGTATCCAAGGTCCTTTTCTACTGTAAGATTAAGACCTAAGAGATCTAGTTATATAAACAAATTCTCCCACGGCCATAATTATTCCCATAATCAAGAACTATTTATTAAAAAAGTATCAATGTGTGATTTTCTGAAGATAAGAGCAAGCAGATGTGGTTCTTACAAGTGAGATAGCTGTGACATGGACCAATGATAAGGCACATGAGGCTTAAAAAATGGACTCATTCATAATATGAATTTATAATATAAATATTATGAATTGAAAGAACCTCCACCCATTCCATAAAAGTTTATATCATAAGTCAGTGAACGAGGGGCTGGGACTGTAGCTCAGTGGTAGAGAGCTTGCCTAGCACGTGTGAGGCTCTGGGTTCAATCCTCAGCACCACATAAAAAATAGATATTAATAAAATAAAGGTATTATTTCCATCTATTATATATATATATTTAAAAAGTCAGTGAATGAGAGGGTCCTTGGAGCTATAGTTTTCTACAAAGGAAACTTAGCTCCTGATTTCAGGATGGTAAATTCTGTTTCCATTTCTCAAGAACCTAAGCCAAACAGGGACTCTCCAGATGGGGCATAACCCAAGCATCTGCATGGCAGAGCTATGGCCCATTGCCACGTGAAACAGACACAAAGGGATGATGGATCAAACAGAAGGAACCCTTCGGAGGCTGACCATTATAAATGCTGAAGGCCCAGGCTGCATGGGCACACTCACTATATGAACTTCCTTTCATGAATGACCTTTATTGCCTTGAGGAGATTAAGACTAGTTAAGTAACTTAATCAATATCCAGTAAGAAGAGGAATCAGGATTGAAGCTCAGGCCTCTTGATTTCAGAGCAGTTTTCCCCACCATTCGGTTGCCTGCTCCAGAATGTTGCCATCTGGAGGGCCAGTGACAGAAGGATCATCAACATGAACCTTTCTCCAGCCAGGCTGCATATGGGACTCTGTTTGGGAGGCCTATAAAAGCTGCCCATGTTTAGGCTCACCCCAAGAGTTCCCAGTTTTCTTGGTTTGTAGAGGATCCTGGTCATCAATACTTTTTAACAGCTCCCTTCAGGAGACTGGCAGTACAGTAAGGAGGTGGATCACTGATGTCCATAATGAAAAAAAATGGCAGACTCCAAAGAGACCAAGCTCAGGTTTAGGGCTGCCTCCATGGTATGTCTTCATCACAGACTTGAATTGATTGGTTAGTAGCCTGTGGAAGTAGATACAAATCTTTGAATCTTTAAAAGGTAGATTAGATTCTAGACCCATGATAATCCTGGTCTTTGTGAAAATTCCTTGTGTAACATGGGCCTCCACTGGAGAAGTCTCCCAGAGGAGCACCAACAGGAATTCATTTTGGCCTAAAGAGTTGTATGGATGTTTCCTGCAAAAAGATAAATTTAACCACTTAATTTCCTACTTCCGAGTGAACATTTTCTCCTCTGGTTTTCAGGAACAGGGATTTTCCCCCTAAAAGGCCCCTCACTTCCTGCCTCAGTGCTAATATCCCATGGAGATGGCGTGAGTCACCTGATGGTGGCTAAGGGACATGAATCTGTGAGTGTAGTTCGGGCTTCTCCTCTCTGCCCTCCCATAGGAACCAACAAAACATATTCTGCTCTACTCTGTCATGTTCAGCCTGGTCCCTCACTAGGAAGGCTTAGGTTTTCTAAGTTTGTTAAAAAGCGTAGTGATAATTCCTAACCCCAGGGAGCACAGCTAGAGATGCCAGGTACCTTACCTGTTTTTATGAACCAATGTGATATTTTGACCTCCATTTCTTAATTAGTTCATACTTGGATGGGGGAAAGAGAGGTATATATTGACTTCTTAAATCCCATATGTTCCCTTTAAAATGTCATTTTTCCCTAGTTGATTCTTCACATAACCAAAGAAGCAAGAAAATACTACAAATTCTCTTTCTACTCATACTATCCCTCTATTATACCACAACCTTTCATAATGTATTGGCTTTTTCTTGAAATAATCAGCATCAAACCATTTGTGACCCATATGTTTCTAGCTATGAATGGCAACCAGAATTTCAGGATTAATTGAAAGAGTTATAAAAGCTTTTGGACATTTCCCCAAGAGTTTCCATAAATAGCAGGAAGGATGAGTAGAAACCCTGGGCTTCAGTAGTCCCCACTGCCATGTCAGATTGTGATACTTTCTTTCCTACATAGAGGCCAAGAGGAATGGTTTTTCAAGTCTTCCAGAGTCTGTATGACATGAAAAGCTTATTTTAGTGAAGGGAAGCAGACCCTTGTCATCTGACACTAACAACATGTCCTTTCCTTGCTGGATGGGGAGCTGGAGGAGGAGGAGCAGGTAACCTTCAGCCTGCATAAGTCATATCATCACAGTTCTGGAATCTCTCTGAAGCATGGCGGGTTACAGGGTGGAATTCCACAGGGCACGTGTCCTTCTTGGACTCCATCCAAAGGAGGAAGTTATCAGAAAGACCTCATTATAACACGGCCCCGGAGATGGTGTTGTCAGCAAGCCTCTGGGTCGCTGGTAAAAATGCTGGTGTTTGTCAGTTTGATCATCATGTCCCTGTTCATACAGTCAAGCTTCAGTTACATAAGAATCAACAGCTCAGTTTATCATTCATCCATCCCTTGTTCCTTCCTTGCCTGGTTGAGCTTCTAGCTTGTTCTTTGGGCAACTCTAGATGTTGGGCAAAATGATTGCCACTTGTAAGGAGATATCTAATCCAAAGGATTTTCTCATGATCTGTAGTTTCCTATCACTAGCACCCTTGCTCCAAGTCATGCTCTTGGCTAACTGAAGTTACTAATGGCCTAAGGATTCCACTCATGGACTCAGCTCTCCCAGAGGGGTCAGACACCAAGGTAACATCACAACAATGAAAGGAAGAACAGCCCATTTGGAGCAGGCTGGGGTGGTAAGAGACCTTCAGAATCCACCTCGAGGCTCTCACTAGTTTTCGACGGAAAACCATCTTGGCTCTATCTACTAGTGCAAGTGATTTACTGACAGCTTGCAAAGCACCAAGCTTCAACAGAAAGAAGAGCTGAGCCTGCTCAGGAACTTGGCCTCCAGAAGAGCTGCCTAAGTACAGATTATTTTTCTATGGTATTTGACGAGAACAAACCAAGTAAGAATTTTCCTTTTGTTCCTCTGGCCTCTGGCATTGTTTACTTTCTCTTTATTATTCTGAACAGCACTTAGAGCTCTGGCAGACTTTCTGTCCTAAAATCTTATTGTCAGAGGCTTATTTTTCAGCTGTTTCCAATCATATCCGATAGAGCCAGTGCTGTGCCTGGGCTCATCACTTTACCTCAGAGGAAATAAAGTTCACTCCTTCGGTGACAATATTGATTGTCCACAGCTTCAAAATTTCCACACTGAAACAGCAGGCTTCATTTGAAAATCTGTTTTCTCTCATCAGTAAAGATCTCCTGTAGAAATCCCAACTCTGCTGGCATCTGGGGAATGATCCGAGGGCTGTGTTTTGGACTATCGCTGCCTTATGTCAGGTTTATACTGCAAGGTGCGTAAGTCTTTACCGGTGTTGGTTTTTGTCAACTGTGGTTTTGAGACAGTGAGGTTTTATATTTATGCTTGCCATTTTGAAACCATACAGGCTCTTAATATTTGCAAAGTTTAATTCAATCCTCCAAAAAGCAAGTCAATTTGCTGTTGCCCATCAACTCTAACAGGGGATGTGTCAGGTAGGGTAGGCTATGTGTGGCTCTTCAGGAGCAGGCACAGAATGTCAGCACAGAAAAAAGAGCCCTTCAGCTCTGTGATGATTTGTGAAAAGCTCAGATAATTGTTCAGGCATTTTGCTGATACCTGCGAGGAGCAAGCATGTAAGAGAGAGTAGCATCGTGGTCGTGGAACTGGACAGCTTGAGTCCAACGTATCCCAGCTGCTCGACTGTAGTGGAAGAAATGGTCCCCCCCACCCAAAGATGTGAATGTGACCTCATGTGGGAAAACATCTTTTCAGATGTAATTGTATTAAGGCCAAGATGAACTTATTTTGGGTTACAGGGTAGGTTGTAGTTCCAAGGTCAAGTGCCCTTATAAGACACGGAAAAGGAGACAGACACAGAATAGAAGAACCATAAAGATGGGACAGCATTAGAGTGAAGAGCCACGGGCCAAGGAATGTCTGGTGCCGCTAGAGTTGGCAGAGGTAAGAGAGGGTCTTTGGAGGGAGTGCAGCCCTGCTGGCAACTTGATGTTGGGCTTCTGGACTGCTGAACTGTGAGAGAGAAATTCCTGTTGTTTTAAGAAATTTCTGTTGTTTTTCTGTTGTTATCATAGACACAGAAACTCAGACCACCTACCACCTGAGTGACCAAGTTTAACCTCCACTAATCAGAACCCTCAAAGCCTTCCCAGGATGGCTGTGAAGATTTAATTCCCGAACACAGGCGACTAGCCCAGAATAGAGCCTGGTATCTAGTGCGCACTGCACAGGTGTTCACGTCATGGCAATGGTCATTCAACAGAGTTCAGTTTCAACCCAGTAAGTGCTGCTTTAAAGAATCACAAATTAGAAACCAGGACACTTCTAGAAGAATCTGCTTCAGCTATCTGAGTGTCTCAATGATACTTCCCAGACAGCTGAAGAATATTCAGAAACAGCATTATCCGTGAGGTCTGCCTGATTTTGGAGAAATGCAGCTCCTGAGGCTTATGTGCTATGACCTGAACGGTGTGCTTTTTAAAAACCACAGGAATGGGGCTGGGGTTGTATCTCCATGGTATAGCGCCCTCCTTGCACATGTGAGGCCCTGGGTTCGATACTCAGCACCACATAAAAATAAATAAATAAAAAATAAAGGTATTGTGTCCAACTACAATTAAAAAAATCATAAACAACAACAACAACAAAACCCCACAAGTCTGCTTCCTCAGTCCTCATGGTCTCTATGAGCCTTGATCCATCTGCCTTGGGTCATGAACTGCTGCCTGTTTGCCTGGAGATGGCAAATGTGGTGAGTCTGTAGGGAGGGGATTTATTAGGGAACATGGAAGGGATTGGTGCTTAGGAGGTTGCACTTTCTGGCCTCAAATACACTTTCTTACTCTCAGGATCACTGGTTATATTTTGCCACAAATCACAGGAAGAAGTGGTTTTGAAACAGGAGTATCTCTTAAGAAGAAATCATGGATGTAAATACTCCACATCTTAGTGAATACTCAGAAAGTTCTAGAGCATGGAAGGGCTCTACAGACCATTTCAACAGATTTTCCATTTAGGGGAGGAGGAAAATGAGATTCTGCCTAGCACAGGATCTGACCCAAGTGTCCTTGAGGAGCTGGTGGCACAGCTAGATGTACCTTAGGTTTCTGGGCATGAAAGACATCAGGGTCCAGAGCAAGCATTGGGGATTGTGTATTCATCACTTCCAGTCCTGTGGCTTAATTTGAGCATCACCTAAGCTTGGATTTTGTTCTCTTACAGAATGGGCCAAATTTTAGCTAGTCCAGCATCTTTCTGACTTCCCAGGGCCATCCAGGACAGAGACCACATATAGGTGAATTTATGCAATCTGACATTGGGCTTATATCTAACTGTATGTGTTATAAAAGCAACTACAACAAAAATTTCTTTTCAGGATAGTTGGGAAGATTCAAGTATTTATACCTATTAAAATGCCTAATGCATTGTAGATATGGAATATATACTATCAATATATACTACTTACTCCTGCTTTGCTTTAGTTACTATAAAATGAAAATAGTAAGAAGGTCTACCAAACAGAAGGTATGAGCATGAGCTCAGGAACTAAACTGACTGGGTTCAATTTCCAAGCTGTGTGATCTTAGATACATTATCAGATATATTTTATTATATTTATTTTATTTCTCTTACCCTAATTTTGTAGGATAAAGGATATAATCCCTTTTCTCATCTATAAATTCATATAAAACTACGATATTTTATTATAAATTCAGTAGCATGTGCCATATGGAGTTGCTGTGAGGATTAAGTGAATTAATACATGCAAAACCCTTAGCACAGTGCTCAGTTCCTAGTATGTGCCCAATTAAGTGTTCACCACTTTATTACTTTTATTTACCCCCAGGATGGTAAATACTAGCATATTTATTGGCATTTTGTGTTCCCTGTACTGAGAAATTTCTGTTTAGTTCTTTTGCCCATGTATTGATTGGGTTAGTTGTGGGGGTTTTTTGGTTTTAGGTGTTTTGAGTTCTTTGTATATTCTGGAGTAGCTGGTCAAGATTTTATCCCTTCTGTAACTCTCTCTTCACGTTCTTAATCATTTCCTTAGCTGTGCAGAAGCTTTTTAGTTTAATGAGTACCCTTGTTTTTAAAAGCATATGTAAATGATATAAAGGGCAGGCAAACAGCAGCTGGTTGGTAGGTCAGGTTACCTCAGAGATCTTTTCCAAACTGGAGACTCTTTGATGCTAAACTAAGTTATTTGTAAAGGGAGACTCTAAAAAAGGTTCAGTGGATGCTTCCAACTCCATAGGATCATAGTCTCAATTTCATATGATTCAAATTATATTTCCCTATTTATTTTGTCTCTTCCTTAAGGCAGATGTGTCTCTAGCACTGTTTTTATAACTTGAAGCCTTGACTTACTAGGATCACTCAGAAGTTCATAAATGGAGTAAGCAGAGGTGAAGGAGGGAAGCAGACTTGCAAATGAGAGGTGATTTTGAGAAGAACTGAGCATAAACTTGGGCCATGAAGGCCTGAAGAAGAAATTGCCCAAAGCAAATTGAATTATAAGTCATGAAAGTCAGAGGGAGAGGAGTCAGTGCCTGCAGGTGCCTCATTTGATCAGACAACTAAATTGACTAAATTGTCTAAAGCCATGCAACATTAGAATTTTCTGTTCCTGGCAACCTAAATAGTTATTTTCTCAGGGAACAGTCTTGGTGGGGGAGGATCTGGCCACAGAAGGTCATGGATGACTAAATCTACTTGACTTCATGGATAGAGACATGAGGCTTTGGGAGAATCCTGGACATCAAACTTCTTGATGTTTTTGTCCTGAACTATTTAGTTCTCTCAACTTTCCGTGGAACCCTTCCTTTGGGGCACGTAGGGAAAGAAATGTTTTTCTTACTTTCCATTTGGTTTGTCCATCCCAGTTAGCATTGGAAAGTGAAAATCTGTGCTGTGAATGATTAAACACAAAGCTCCAACCTTATATCTGTAGCACATCTCCCTATAAGTTGGATGCTTCTTGCTTCAGTCTATGATAAAAAGAAAGGAAAAGCAGTATAGTCCAGTGAACCATTTAATATCTGTGTCCAGAACAGTAAGTAGTCCATACCACTTGCAGTCATCATGAGAAGCAGGGACTCTGGGATTTGACTTTGCCTGAATTCCAACTGGGCCCATTCCTAGGTCAGTGCTTGGCAAATTATCTGACCTGGCAGAGCTAGGTTTTCACCTATCAAATGGGACAATGACAGCACCTACCTTACTGAGGCGTTGCATATTACCACTTACTTCTCATTGTACCTCAGTGTCTAGCATAAACACTAGTAGTTGTTATTATTATTTAATATTAATAGTATTTCTAATGTGAAAGTGGAAGAAATCCTGGTACATGCTCTGCACTGACCAGAGAACTTGCAGCAAGGAAAATGTGAATGAAGCACAAAGGTCCTAACTTGAATTTGCCCCATTCCAAAGAATTGGATGTTGTCATTTAAGGGACAAAAGATCAGTAATGGCCAACTCCAAATGGATGAATTTCTTGGTGATTTTTCCTTCATTGTGAATCATCCCTCATGCTTTCAGTATCCATTGGTCATGATTGTTCTAAGCCAGCCATGAGCTAAGGGAACATGCACCATGGTAAACCCAGCACCACACTGACCCATGGCTGAATCTTCTTCAGTCCTTCAAACCTGGATGGGAGGAGGGCAATATTGTCAGGCTTCCCTAGCAAGTGCTTCCTGAGCATTGCAGGGACCCTCACTCCAGGGAGCTGCAGGTGCTCCTCATACAATCCTGGTAATCAGAAAGTATTTAGTAACTGAGCTACTTTTGACAAAAGGACTCAATCTCATTGAAAAAGACTAACAAGCTGGTTTGCCCCCCTTTTCTTTATTTATTTTTAGTATTTATTGCATAAAAATTTTCATAGGACAATAATAAAACAAGTCTATAGAGACACCATGAAATTGTATAAATAACATGAAGTCCTATCTGGGAAAGATATACCAAAGCAAATTGAACCCCAAATGCCTAACTTTACAGTCCATACTCAGCCCAAATTCCCATTGAATTAAAACACAAACTGTATAATTATGTACACAATATGCCTCTTAAGTTCTTCCATATATTTGGAAGAAAAAATAATCTTCTATTTACAGCTACTAAGACAAAATTCTTTGCTCTGGGTTTATAGGCACTAGTACAAGTGGTCTCCAAGTACTCATTTTTATATTTTAGTTATAAATAAGAAAGAACAGAGTCTACCTTTACAATTTTCACCCCCATTGCTCACCAGGCACAAAAGACAGCCTAGAGAAAAGAGGAGAGCTTAACTCCAGACTTCTGAGAGTGAAGGTATAGTTTGACTGAACGTGGATTACGTTTAAATCCACCTTATTTTTTCCCCTCGAGAAACCATGTTATTGAACATCTTTAATGCTTGATAGTGAATTTGTTGAAAAATTCTCCCTGCATTTTTGGACTTTTAACATCATTTTTTGTTTTTATTTCTTTTTTGTTTTTGTTTTTATTTCTTAATTTTTCTTTTTCAATAAGTGAGAGAGTCAAGTTGAAAGAGTAATCATAATCATCCACTTAATACAGAAATTTGGGGGATTATAGCTTTCCCTCGGAGCTGCTCTTATTCTGTGTGTTAAAAGCAAGCACTTTCTACATGTAGGTAGACCCATTCCTAGGGTATGTTGAAGCGGGTGATTCTTGGTACTCACTCTGAGAAACCTACTGCTGCTGCTACCCACAGCTGAACAATGACTCAGGGATGTGGCTCACAAAGGGGAAGGAAGTGGCTATGCAGAGTGGCTGTGAAGTAACTGGAGGCCCAAACTAAAATACCATCGACCAAGTCACCCTAGCCCCAAACCTACCATAATCAAAAGTGACAACATGGAAACAGCCATGCAGGCTGCGTGAGTGCATTTGTCATTTGAGCATTCCCCCATTACAGCTCTTAATGCTTTGTCTCTGGTTATATGACATGAAAATGTATGGGATGAAGGAGGACTGGGAGATTGACATATAAATTAAAATGAGACCACAATAGTTATGTTTTTAAAGGTACTATATAATTGCATTTCTAAAAAGTATTCACAATTATCTTTCCCTAAATGCTTCCAATATCTCAATGAGTAGGGAATATTATTCTCATTTTACCAGTGAAGAATATCTCGTTAATATAGGAAAAGTATTTGATCTTACTGGCATGGTAAAAAAAAATATATTTAAAAGTACCAAGAAAGCAAGTTTTAACCATCAAACTAGTGAAAATATGTATGCCACCTAGCTAGTAAGATATTAAAAATGGGTAGTGTCTTACGTTAGCAAGGTTGCACTGAGATAGAAATTCTCTTTCTTCTGGTAGAAGTACACATTGAACCTTTCCAAAGAACAATTTGCAATGTGTATTAGGCCTTTAAAAGTATTCAGACCTTTGGAAACAGTAATTTTATTTCTGAGATTTCCTTCTAAGGAAGTAATAAGAAGTGTGGACAAATTTTATATCCAGAGATGTTTCTCACAATGTTCTTTCTAATGGTGCAACCTAGGAAATGGCCTAAAGGGTTAACCACAGGAAAATAGCTCTAATAGATCTACAAAATGGAATATTATGGAGCCCTTGAAAATGTTTTTGAAGTACTTTTAATGACATGAAAAGATTTTCAGAATATAATGTTAAGCAAAAAAAGCAAGCAAAGGGACTTATATAATATAATGGTCCCGGTTCTATAACAAAAGTATATATAAACCATTTAAATTAAACCAGAAGAAAACGAAACTTAGTTAACTTTCTCAAGGTCACACAGTAGAGGAGCCACCACCTAAACCCTGTTCTTCTGACGCTAATCCCAAAGTCTCCTTCCCCATACCATGGTGTCTCTGAAAACATTTGGTTTGAGCAACACATCATTGCTTGTTTAAATTTTTAGAAAACAAACCATTCATGGATTTATGGTAGAGCCCATGACTATTTTGATAGATTCAAGGCTACAAGTAAGCTTTGGAGTATTGCTTAGTTTTCCCAGACCTGAAAATTGCTGACACTACACCCACATTTAGGACACTCAAGTATGCTAAATTCACTGCTGGGACTCAGTTTCCAAAATGTCTAATCTCTGCTAGTTACAAAACCTCCCTTAACATAGAGAGCCATAAAGAAGAAAGAACCAATATAGAAGATGACTTGAAAAGATTTTTGTTGTTGTTGTTTCCCCATCCAAGCAGTTTTTAAAACTGAACTAAATGGCAAAATCACCAGGATGATCTTCTAGAAATTCAGATTCAAGTTCCAATACAAAAGGTTCTATTTTAGTAAGCCCAGGATAGGGCCCTGGCCTCTGTTTTTTCTTTGTAGTTGTAGATGGACAACATGAGTTTATTTTTCCGTGGTGCTGAGGATCAAACCCAGTGCCTCACACGTGCTAGGCAAGCACTCTGCCACTGAGCTAGAGCCCCAGCCCCTGGCCTCTGAATTTTCAAAAGTACTCTGGGCAAGACCATCTTTGAACTATTCTAACCAGTAGTAGAAGTGTGTCCGATGAGGTCCCTCCAAGCATAATGAGTTATACATGGTGAGTCCAGTGTTTGAGGTTAGAACAACTCTTCCCCAGAATCAGGATTTGTTTATAACTTGAGTGTTCTAGACACTGAGTCCAGTAGCCACGTGGTTTAACCTTGCAGTGGTTAAAGGGGGATCACCTTGTCTCCCATTGCTGATTATATTGCTTATTTGTTGCTGTTTACTGACTGGTTCACCAGATCTTAGTGGCTTCGGATAGAAGGGTCCAGCCTAGTTTCTATGGCTTAAAAATCTGGGCACAGCTTAACTAAATGCTGCTGGGTCAAAGTCTGTCTTGAGGTTGCTGGCAAACTGTTGTTTAGGGCTGTGGTCTCATAGAAGGCCAGAGAGGGGGAGAATGGAGAAGGGTACCTACTTCCAGGCTCACTTCTATCATTATTGGAGGTCTGTATCCTTCTCCACTGAGCTAATTCATACCACGGTAGCAGACTTTTCATAGAAAGAGTATTCAGAGAGAACAGGAATGAAGGAGTAAGAGGAATAGGAAGGAAGAGAGAACAAGGAAAAGAGAGCAAATGACTGTACCTTCAAGATGGAAGCCACAATCTTCATATGATCTCATCTTGGAACTGATATTCAGTCACTTCTCCATATTTGTTAGAAGTGAGTCAAATCACTTCTAACTTCACTTTTGGGCTGTCTTAGAGGGTGCTTGTCACTGTACCCTAAGTTAACAGCAGAGATAATATTCCACACCAAACCACATCCATTTCTATTTGACCCTTTCTGCTTGGTGAGGAAGTGGAGCTGGTTGTTTAACTACTCTATTTACAGTAGTTAAACCAATAGGTCCAAAGCAGAAGAAATTTGAATGGTAGGTCAATGCCTGAGTTATCACACTTACAGAGGCAGCTATGGGTATCACCTTAGTTATCAATGAAGACACTTAATTAGTCAACAGAATCACTTATTCTTCTTGTCTTTAAAATGAGTTTCACAAGACTTTGGGATTTATTGTTTTCAATTCCTGTCTTTGATGGCCCCAACAGTAGAACAACACTCAGTTTTCCTAGAAAAGATACTTTATCTTCACATCCTGACCTCAAATGCAAATACATCCCTAACTTCCACCCTCTTTGGAAGATACATAAAAAATATTGAGTAAAAATAGCACATGTATTTATTCATATTTTATACATATGAAAAATATATATGTGTATATGTGTACATATGTATATACATATGTGTATAAACACACATACACACCACTTTTTACTGGAACCATATGAGGCTCTTCAACTTATACCACTTCCAGCTCAGCCTTGGTAGCACAGTCTTCTAGTAAAGTGAACAAAGCGGGTGTCCAGACCCAGCCAGTTTATGCACAAGACCTACCGTGTAAAGTTAAATCCAACTTGCCATCTGGTGGCCAGATGACCCGTGCTACAAGCATTTTCCAGCATCTCGACTTGCTGTTGAGTCAGAGCCACAAATTAAAGCTGCAAATACAGCTGCTCCGTGGCTGCTTTTAGAATAGGGTATTTTCTGTCTCTCGCCATGAAATCACTGGTGAGGAGGGAGTCCCCTTTGTCATTTCAGCTGCCAAGACATTTCATGCTAACGAACTGTGAAGGGGAAGTCACTAATGGTATGAAATCCCTTTTTATGACCAGGGCTAGGCCAAGGCCACCAGAGGGGAGGTATTTTTCCCTGATGGACCATTAAGAGAAGTTCTCTGCAACTGAGGCTGAGCCCTCTATTCATGGAAGGTGGGAGGACAGGCTAATCCATAAGCAGTACCCAAGGACTCAGGAGACATTGGCATGTTGCCATAAGCCACTATCCCTCTTCAACATGTCAAAGTTTGAGATGGGAGCTTAGGTTAACAAGGTTCAGAGGAAAAGGTAAGAGGAGTGACTTTTGCAGACCACTTAGGAAAACGAAAAGCAATACCCCAGGTGCCTGTTTGAGTTATGGAAAGACTCATAAAAATGGCTATCCCATTGAAGTCCATGTCCATCCTAACTCGAGCCAGCTGATGGCCTGAAGACTTCTACAAAGGGGTGAGCGAGGGAAGTGCATGTGTTACACGGGAAAGACCCTGCCTTGCAATCAGAGAACTTCATGCGTGTCTTGTTTTATTGTTGGCAATGTGATCTCGTATCAGACACGAGAACTTTCTGAGTCTTATATCCTTACCTATACAATGTCATTAACTACTTCATATTATTGTTTTCAAGCTAAGGGAGGTTATAGCCAGAGAGAAGAATATTAAAATCATGTCACTATTAAAAAGTCTATTTTGAGCCATTCTGCCACGACAAAAATTTTGCTATCAGAGGTACGATTCTTTGGGATAAAGTTTTGTTCTGCTGGAACAACCTCCCACCCTGGACACCTTCTTAAAAAAACATCTTTGAAAAAAGGTAACAGAATCCGTGAGTGATCAGTCAGTAGATTTCCCCAGAAAATAGGTATTAAGTGCAAGAGGAATGGGCAAATGAGAGAGAAGTGGATTTCAGAGGAATACAGACAATAATATCATCCAAGAATGGAAGTGCAGCTGGGACCTGGCAGGGGGGAGAAGGGGCCCCCTGGGGGGCAGACCACCTGATCAGAGCCTGCTATTTGAGTTGGTTAAGTCTGTAGCTCCAGTCACACTGTGGGGTCTTATTTCTTATTCACCTGTGTTTCTCCACATTTATTAAAGGGCTTGTTGTGCAGTAGTTGTTCAGTGAACATTTGTAGAATAAAAAACTGTGCTTTGCAGACTTTGCCCTTTTACTCAGGGTCAGCTATTAATCAGCTGACTAACTCAGGCTTTGGGGACACTTCTGTGTACACTTCCTTCCATGACCTCTGTCTTCTTCCTTGTGATATTTCTGAGGTGGGTGCAAACCTCTGCGTCTGTGGGGCCTGCCAGCCCTGCCACCACTTTCTAAGTTCACCAGGGATGTGTGTGTATGAGGGGGTGGCCCCTCCTACAGGCAGGTCAGTCCTTCATTATCTAAGACGTGAGGGGGGTGGGGGTCTGAATGGGCACTGATTCACATGCAGGTGTAGGTGGAGTCCCTGAGTCAGGCACCTGATCAGGTGGAACAATCAACATTGCCATCAGGGGCCAGAGAACCTGCCAGAGCTGGCCTGAGGTGGTCGAGTCCAGGCACAGGCCTCTGGCTGCTTTGGGTTTTAGTTTTTAATAGTAGACCTTCTCTGATTTATTTTATGATTCTTCTCTTTGAAACTAAATCGAGCATCCCAGCTCTTGGGTTATGAGGGGACAGAAAAAGCTTCAGAAAAAAACAGCAAAATAAGTGAGCAAAAACAACTTGCTTGTCCAGTAACCAAGAGACTGAGTTTAGGGGCCTAGAAAATTAGGAAGTTAAAAATTAGTGAAGTGTCAGATTGACTTTCACTTAATTAAAATAGCAGCCCAAATTTCCCTTTTTGTCTAGAACCTTCTGTATGGATTTGAGGAGTGCCAGATGCTGATCCTTAGAGCAGATTGAAACACTCTCCCCATATTTCACTGACACAAATACAGAGGCTACCAATGCCTTTACGAGATAATGACCCCAAAATAGCAAACTTACTGAGATCCATCTTTGAGAAAAAAATTTCTCCTTGTCGGTATTTCACCCTCTGATCCAATACTGTCTGTCCGTTCCCTTTCTTTCTTTCTAGAAGAAAAATAAATTGAAAACTATTCCTGTCAAGGCATATTTGTGTGTGTGTTTTTTTAAATAAATATTTAATTGAGAAAGGAATCACTAATGGACCAAAGTTTAGGGGTACAGTGGGAATTTGGTCATGTCCAGGTGGTCTCCCTGGAACTTCTCAAACTCACCCCAGGAAACCTTTCTTATTTTTACAAATGAGCAGGGGCAGGATGGCGAGGGGAGGTTCTGAGGTTCCAAATGTTTCTGGAGGAGAATAGATGTTCCTTGTATGGGAGAGCCTGCTGAACTCAACAGGGTGAAAATGATAATGTAGCTCTGATCTATCAAGCATAGACCAGATGCCAGGCGCAGTATGAAGCACCTTGTATATATTATGCCTCTCTTTTTACAGCTTTCTTGAAGTGTTGTTGATGTGCAATATACTACACATATTCAATACTGTTATAATTTGGATCTAAAATATCCCCCAAGGGCTCATGTGTCAAAGGCTTGGTCCCTAGTTGTTGGAATCATTGGGAGGTGGGGGAAACTTTAGGGGTGGCCTAGTTGGAGGAAGTAGGTCACTGAAGGTGTGATGTTGAATGGTCTATGGAGACCCTGAATCCTTCATCTCTCTTTCTTTCTCTGCTTTCTGGTCACCACAAGGTAAAAATAGCTTTCCTCTCGCTTGCCCTCCTGCCATGATGTCCTGCCTCACGACAGGCCCAGAAACAATGGAGAGGAGACGAGTGACCGTGCATGGAAACCTCTGAAACTGTGAGCCAAAATCAATCTTTCCTTCTTTGTTTATCTCATGTACTTTGTCACAGTGATAAAAAGCCAACCAGCACGGATATGTATACTTTGAAAAGTTTTGATATATGTATATGTCTATGAAATGACCATGAATAATCCATTATGAATAATCCATCATCCCTGAAAGTTCCCCGCTGCCCCTCCCTCCTGCTTCTCCCTGGCCCACATCCTTATCCTCAGACAACCACTCACGTACTTTCTGTCAGTAGAGATTCATTTGTATTTTTTAAAACTTTATATAAATGGAATGGCACCATATGGCCTGTCTTTCATCTGACTTCTTCACTCTGCACAATTGTTTTGAGATTCATCCATGCTCTCAAACATAATAATATAATGCATTCCTTTTTATTGCTGAGTAAATATTCCATTGTATAGATTCACCATGATTTCATTATCCAGCCACCTACTGATGGTCATTTGAATCATTTCCAGTTTTAGAGCACATTGTAAGGGAGTTTTTATAACTGAGATAGTTTTTATAACTGAGTTTATTTCCTTCAGTCCCTAGAGTAGAATTCCAGAAAACCTACTTTTCGGAAACAGGCAGATGTTAAGTTCAGTCCTCTTCAAGAGATCAACCCTGTTTCCATTCACAGTGCATATATTCAAAGGCTTTCAACTGTCCAGCTCCGTCCCATCTCAGAGCACTTATCTCAGTAGAGATGCTGAGAGCTGAGTACACAGTGCTTACCGCAAACTTGGTCTGGCACACTGAAGCAGGGCCGCATTCCAGTTCCCTGTTTCCCAGAAGCTCTAGATGTGTGGGTACCATCTTGACTCAGCAGCTGGGATTCTTCAGGACCAGTGTGGATCACTGCCAATGTAACATGCAGTGAAACTGGTCCCCGGCCTGGCTGGTCAGGGCTCTTATCATGAAAGCTCTTCTGATTCCCTTTCTCAGCTCCCTGCATAGGGCATAAAGCTGGAGGAAGAGGTTCTGGAGTCAGCCATCTCCCAGGCAAGAGAAACGGGGAGACACTGACAAAAGAAGATGAGGGCCATGGGACACAAGCTCCATTTTGGAACCATTGCCCCAGAGCATGGTAGAAAAGGCCTCTTCTCTGGAAGTTCTCACAGATGCTGATGACAATTCCCAAGGGACAGTGGCCCTCCATTAGTTCCTCTTAGAGGACTTTGTACCCTCGATGGCCACGTGATCAGCTTGGGTTTTCAGTTTATCACAGTCATACCTCAGGATGAGTTAACACTGCTTCTTTGTCTGACCCAGAACTGTACCTTCTCTGCACTACATCTCCAGGCTGGGCTAGCTAGTAATGTTTGATTACATTCTGAACTTGAGGTCCTATGTCAGTGGCCCAGGATTCATGCTCAAAACTGTCTCGAATGTCTGTTTTCTTACTACCATATAGCAAGGGTAGAAGAAATGTTCCTAAAATGACCTTTGGGAGGCAGATGTTCAGCTAGAAAGGAGAAAGAGTTCTGCTATAGTCAGAAGTGAAAAAACAAACAAACAAAACCCCATGAATCTACAATATATATGTCAGGAGCCCATTGTCAGGAACATGTGTTGGGGGCAGACATGTTAGGAACAGCAGGAAGGGCCTTGCCAGGCCCAAGCAAGTTAGGCCATACTCTTTGTTTGGACCATGGAAGTAGTCTTTCCTAGTGGCTTTAGTTACCTAGTTCAAGAGCTGCAAAGAACTGGCTGGTCATAAACCACGCGCGCGTGCACACACACACACACACACACACACACTCTTCAGAGGCTCAACAGCACATGCCTGAGCTACACAGCATTGGACAAGTCACTGGCCTCCATGTGTCTTAGCTTTCTCATCTGCACAATAAGGAAAATAATTGACTCCTCTTCAAGGTTTGCTGTGAAGGTTACATGTGGTTAATACAGGAATTATTTAGCACTGTGGTGGGGTCAGCTCTGCTCTTACTCTAGTAGGGACATTCTCTTGCCTTAACACCTCAGACGAAAAAGTCACTCCCAGAATTTTTCAGAGGAGACCAGATGAAGGTCCAAATGAGTTTCCTATTTTTCCCAGAGGAGAAGGGCAACCAGAAGACATCTCTGCTCAGGAATGTTTCAGTGAGATATTGACATGTGGATAAAGGTTTATTCTCTTGAATCTGTGGAGACAGATCTGAGGGAACAGTCTGAGCTTCTGGGAGTTTTATCCCAGAATCTGGGAGATTATTGATACTGTATCCAGAATAAGGTCTTTCCAGCCTGTGAGATTACTCCAGCACTGAGAATCCACAGGCAAATCTGACAGCAAGTGAGGGTTTCTTTGCACTTGCTCTCAAAAGTCAATTTCCTCAACTGCAGCCTTAACTCCCTGGGATATTTCAATTAAACATCCACCTACCCTGCACCATGCATGGGTGATTACATGTGTTACCTAAACTTGCTATAAAATTTTGAGGTATTTTCCAAAGAAAGGACCCTGGTCTGAGACGTTAGGACAGGAATGCTCTCTTCACCTTATAACAGGTTAAAATTTTTAAAAATTTTCCCTCACCCTCCCTTCATGTGCTATAGGTATATCTATGTCCATATTTTTCAAATGATGTATCAAGTGACTTAAATCTCAGCAAAAGATGGGCATTACTGGGACTAGGGCTGTGACTCAGTGGTAGAGGGCTTGCCTAACATGTGTAAGGCACTGGGTTCAAACCTCAGCACCACATAAAATATAAATAAAGTTAAAAAATAAATAAGAAGAAAAGAAATCATACTGATGTTAAAAAAAAAAGATGGGAATTACTGCCCTTGGTGATACCCTCAGATCTCATTCACATTACTTTTGTTATCTTTCTTCACCTTTGGGAGGAGAGGGGAGATATTCTTATTATGTTCATGACAACTAATCACTCTCTGTGCTGTCCGCCAGCTTGGTTTACAATTAGTTTTGTCTGGCAGCCCATATGGAAGTGAGTTCAGACACCTGAATGTGGGCAAGCATATATGTGTGTGTTCTATTTCCTTTTATTAACTTAGGGACCATTTCTCACCTTGTTCTCTAACTTTGCAGCCAAACTGAATACAGGGCTCTTATTGATTTTTGTGACCTGGAGTTGGGTTTCTCTCAATGAAAATGAAATATACTCAGATCAGTTTCACAGAGCATGGAGCAAGCAAAGAAATGAGGCATAAATTCAGGTGCACCCAGGTAGAGGATGTGGTTGGACTTCTTTCTTTGGGCAGAGGCCAGCAGCTGCAGTTGGGCTTAAACTGCCAGACTGACTGTACAGGGCAGATTTCTGGAGCTTTCACTATGAAACCCAATTCACCTTATTTACCCTATTCTATTGACATGAGTTCTGCTTGCAAAAGAACTAACACTATAGACTGTATATCACTCAGCCTACCTGGAGTCCTAATTCTGAGCTCAGTAAATTTGAAATGAAAGATCTTTTCTGCTCTTTGCTTGTGTTTATAATTTTTGGAGGCATATGTGCTAAGGAAAGAAGAAATGTTTTCATTCTATACTCAACTTTGCAAATGGCATTATTGTTCTCTAAACCAATAAGGTTTTATTTTTTTAAATCAATGGAAATTGGAAACTGTGGTGGGAGATTTGAATAGCATTTCTGTTGTTTCCATTGGGAAAACAGCTGAATGACTTCTTATCTCTCTTTGGTGGAGTACTGGACTTGATATCTTTATTAAAGGCCATTGAATTGTTGTTTCAGGGATGGATTTTGACCCAATGGAATATCCACACCGAAGAAGAGTAAGTATATTTCTTTTCTTTCATTTCTTCCCCTTCCCCTTAATATCTCTCTCTCTCTCTCTCTCTCTCTCTCTCTCTCTCTCTCTCTCCTTATTTTGCTTTATTTTTTAAACACAAGCACTCAGACTGAATTTTCTCCACTTGAAAAAATAAGAAAAAGAAAATGTCACCATTGGCAATGACAATTGCAATGAAACCCTCACTGAAGATGGACTTCATACTCAGGAGAGAACTCTACACCTCATTTCTGTGGCTTCTGGTGCCCTGTATGTTCAGAGAAACATCTCTAATAATAAATCATAGAAATGGTCCCTGCCAGTACGGGCTTCAGAGTGAGTCTATTTTTTACCTAGAAGGGAAATGCCATCCACCTGAGGCTGTTAGCATGATGTTTGGCCTTCTCTTAATTACCGAAGAAATTAAATTCCATAAAATTTTCTAGCCTCAGAGTTTCACGTGTTGCAAAGGGCAGAGCCTGCAGAGGTCGCTCATTTTGAATATTTTTCCTTTAATTATTTGTTCAATGATATAAAAAGACTGCTGGCTGATTGTTTGTTGTTTTTCAATGAAACTTCTGTGAAAAGAGTCAAGGTAGAATTTCCTCTCTATATTTTGTTTGCTTACTTTCTTCCCACTTCTCTTTGCTCATCTTGCCAAAACTAACGTTTCTCTATGGCTTTGGTATGCTTTATCCTCTAGCAGGACTTTTGATCTCTGAAGATTTAAAGTTTGGAATAGGCATTGGTGGCCTTGAGTTTACAAAAAAGCATTCTTGATCTCCATAATGTCTTGCTTTTTTTGAACATGACTTCTTTCATTAATGTGGTTCCCCTTATATAAGATCCAATTATTAATCAAGTCAAAAGAGTATTGGGAAAATATCTGGTGAATTTGGGACAGTCCAAGGAGGCTTCCATAAACATTTGAGAAGTCTCAAAGCTCTACATGTAGAACTGGCTTAGGAATCCAAATGGGGACCAGAACCAAGGAAACACCAATAGTCTCTTCCTTAAATCTAGTTGGTGTTGGTCTAACAATTCATAAGGAACAATTGTAATATTACCTTTTTCCAAGACTGTTATTCATTTTTCTTCAGAAGAAGGTAGGTCTCATTTCCTGGTTATTGTGCAGCATCTTAAGCTCAAACCAGTAAGACCAGTGCTCCGGGCTATTTCCATGAGGCCAACATCTGTGTTCTGTTCCACCACCTGGGTTCACAATTGCCCCCTGCGCTTCATCCATTGATTATTAGATGAGTTAAGTCTGTGGATAAACTGAGCACATTCACCGCACTTCTGTAAACTTCCCATGAGGGAAAATTATGCTGTTTGAAAGTCTTGAATTTGTATTAAGAATTGCGTGGGTTTTGTTTAAAGAATTGTAAGAAAACAGGGCCAAACTGATAAACTATAAGAGGTCTCACTTAAAAAAAAAAGACAGAAAGGGGTTTATTGAAGAACATCAAGTAGATCGTGGGAAATCAAGATGGGCCAGAGAGTAGGCTCTGAGCCATCTGGGAGCAATGCCTGGCCATACCACTGGAGATTCTTGGGAAAAATTGTCTTTGCCACCATTGCTTTGCATCTGGGAGGAAACTTAAGATGGTATAAGGAGCTCTGGCAGTGCTGTTCTCAAAGATCTAGGTGCCTCTACCATCACACCAATTCCTTCTCATGCAGCCAATTCCTCAGGCTGCTCATTTCCAAATCCAAGAGTCTTATGTGTCAATTTAATTTGTGGAATTGAGGTTACCCTATCTAAAAGGAACTCCAGGTATGCAAGATTTCTATGTAGCCCTACCCTGGAATGATGCAGCTTATAACTTGGAATATCGTCCAAAGGTGTGATATCATAAAAATTAAAACTATTTGTGCTTCAAAAAACACCATCAAGAAAGTGAAAAGACAACCCATAAAATGGAAGAAAAACTTTGTAAATCATATAGATGATAAGAGACTTGTATTTTTTTCTGTGTAAAGAAATCTTATAACTCAGCAATGAAAAGACAGATAAGTGAATTAAAAATGGACACAGGATCAGAATAGACATTATGTAAGAATACAAATGGCCAACAAGCATCATTAGCCATAAGAAAAATGGAAATCAAAACCACATTGAGATGCCATAAGGTACCCACTAAAATGGCTGTAATAAAAAAGAAAAATAATAGCAAGTGCTGGTGAGGATGTGGAAAAAAATGTAACCCTCATAAGTTGCTGTTAGAAATGTGACATCGAAAACCAATGGGCAGTTCTGCAAAAGGTTAAGCATAGAGTTACTTGTTTCCAGGAAATTCCATTCTTAGATATTTACCCAAGATAACTGAACCATGGGGCTGGGGATGTGGCTCAAGCGGTAGCGCGCTTGCCTGGCATGCGTGAGGCCTGGGTTCGATCCTCAGCACCACATACAAACAAAGATGTTGTCTCCGCCGAAAACTAAAAAATAAATATTAAAAAAAAGAAAACCGAACCATAATTCACACAAAATCTTTCATACGAAGGTTTAGAAAACCATTATTCAAAATAGTCAAAAAGTAGAAATCACCCAAGAGTTCATCAATAATTAATGGATAAACAAAATGTGTGCATCCATATGGTGGAATATTATCTGGTCATAAAAAGGAATGAAGTAAGAATACATGCTACGATCTGGATAAACCTTGAAAATATTATGCCAGGGGAAAGAAGTCAGTTACAAAGGAACTAAATATTGTATGATTTTATTTATAGGAAATGTCCAGGTATGAGTTTGCTAGGGTTGCCATAATACTACCACAGACTGGGTAAGTAGGTGGCTTAAGCAATATAAATTTATTTTCTCACAGTTGTGGAGGCTGGAAATGTGAGATCAAGGTGTTAGCAGGGTTTGTTTCTTCTGAGACCTCTGTCCTTGGCTCGGAGATGGCCATCGGCTCTGTGTCTTCACATGGGCTTCCTTCAATAACTCTGCCCAAATTTCTTCTTCAATGTTACTACTCATATTTGACTACAGCCCATCCTTTTGATCTCACTTTCACTTCATCAACTCCTTAAAGACTAAAGTCACATTCTGAGGTACTAGGAGTTAGGACTGCAACCTTTGAATTTCAGGGGGACATACTTCAGCCCTCAACAGTCAGTAATAGGCAAATATATATAGAGAGAAAATAAATAGCTTAATGGTTGGCTGGGCTGGAGGATGATGGGGATTGGGGAGATGATGGCTAATGGTTCAGAGGTTTCTTATTGGGGTAATGAAAATGTCCTACTATTGCCTGTGGTAATGGCTGCAAAATTATTCGAATATACTGAAAGCCACGATATTGTACACTTTAAATGGGTGAATTGTATGGTATATGAATTACATCTTAATAAATCTGTTGCCAAAAGAATAAAAAAATAATGAGGAAGTGCCCAAACGATTAAAGTTTATTACAGGAAATTAGTACCATCCTCAGCTGAGAAATAAAGAACAAGCCAGGAAATAACATCCCACGGTCTCTATGGATTAGGCTGAAGTGTTCCTCCTGCAGCCTTATTCTAAATCACCTTGACATGCCCAGTGGGAGCACTGGTGGGGCTGTTTTTGCTATAATTCCAATGTCCTTCTGGAGTCTTGGGGAACAAGGTGAACTGGCTGTGACTGATGTCATCCCTTTAACATCCAGGATGAATGTGGCTGCTCCCATGAGTGTCCCTTGCCTTGACCAGAGCTCGGAGTGCAACCTGGAGATCTGTAGAGTGTAGAAGGGGATCATCTTCTCAGAGTTACAGTCTTTCTCAGTCCTGGGATGTGTTTATTTCTAAGAAATAGATTCAACTGAGAAATAAAAATGTTTAACTTAGAAACAACAGAGACTTCTCTGGTTGTTCATTTGGCCTTTTTACAGTAGGATCCCTTAATCCCCATCTGGCCCATTTGCATTACTGGGCCTCTTACTTTTCGTCTCCACTGTGGACCTTCCTCAGATTCTGGTCACTTTTACATTGACTAATTCGCTTGTGGTGTTTTGTATGTTTATTTTTTTCTTGCTATAAGTTTATTTGAGGGCTTATCATTGCTCTAAAGAAATATGTACAGGAGAAAGTACTTGATAATGGGTGGAAATGGGAGAGAAAGAGAAAGCTGCTTTGAGTACAATATTGTGGATTTTGAGTATTCGGGGATTGGTAAAAGCAAGGAAGGAAAAGTGGAGAGAAATGGAGAGAGAGGAAAGATGCTTCAGGCTGAGTGATCGCTATGAACAAAGTCACAGAATGCTTGAAATAGCACTGTGAGTCCTTTGATTTGGCTGCAGTGCGGGGCAGGGCAAAAGGTCAGCCTGGGTAGGTAGGATGAGACCCAATAGAGCCAGGGGCAAAAGAGAAATTGGCCAGGCTATGTTACCACAGACCCTTAAGGTATACAGGGCCATCAATTTAAATCACCAAACGTTATTCAGAGAGTGGCTTTTTTGATTTATATTGAAATCAGCTCAATTATTCTAGATAATGGTATCCAGCAAATTTTGGGTGGAGCAATGTAATGGAATTGGCCCACATGAGCATTTGCAGTGAGTATCCAGATAAAGTTGACATAGATAGGGAAGAACGCAAAAGGGCATCATGATAGTCTCTGTGTAAAGGGAAGGAAAAGCCACTTTCAGGCACCCCAAACATAAGCCACAGATGGTCCAACCCCAATGAACTTCAGGAGAAACCAAATACAACCAGTCCAGATGAAGCCACATGGCTGCAAATGCTTCTTGCACAAGTTTTTAATGATACTTCCCTACTTCCTCTGTCTGGATTCAGAGTCAGAGATCTTAAAGCTAGAGTTTCCAATCATGACAAGGCATCCCTGCTTACATCCATGTACCCACACACTCATCAATCCATATACATATCCATCCATTCATCCATCCATCCATCCAAGTTTTGAATCCTTGTCTACCTCATGATACAGTCTTTGTACCTGACTATATTATGAGGTATACAATATATATATATATATTGGTTGAGAACACACACACACACACAGAGTTATGGTTTATATTTCAAATGTTCTCTAAAAAGCAATGTGCTAAAGGTTTAGTTGCCAACCTGTGGTGCTATTAGGAGGTGGTAGAACGGTAGGTGGGGGGGCACCTAGTGGAAGAAAGTTAACTCATTAAGGGGATATAGAACCCAGGCCCCCTCCTGTCTCTCTCTTTGCTTCTCAGCCTACATGAGGTAAACAAGCCTCCTCCATCACATATTTCTGCTGTCATTACCTACTGTGCTGCCTCAGGCCCAAAGCAACAGGATCAGACAACTATGAGCTATCTTTCTGAAACCATGAACAAAAATAAAGATTTTCTTCCTAGAGATTGTTTATCCCAAAGGACAATGATGCAAAGTTGACTAACACACACATTTTCATTTTGCAATGAGTAAGTGAATGCCTAATGAAAATTAACCTTTCCCATAACTACCAACAGAGTATTTTTGTACCAGGAAAACCTATAATGACAAGGACAACATTACCAACTCGTCTGAGCATCTTACTTATAAACACACTTGCTGCTTAATTAACTTTCCTATCCTCTAGTAAATGAAGCCTCCTTTCCTAATGCAACCTCCACATCAATTTTATTGGTGTCTGAAATGATTTCTAATGACTAGCTAGTCATTTCCCTCAAAATCCTTCCCCTAAATCTAAGTGATAAATACCACACAATTGCCCTCCAACTCAAATCACATCTCCAACTCAAATCACAATCCTCATCCACAGTAAAACAAAACAAAAAACCCCTCATATCTGGGTGTTTTCTTAGGAAACATCACCTATGTTTCTGCCCATTCCCAACCCCTGTTGTTTTGGAGCACATCAACCTCATTCCCATTTGACTCTTGGCCTATATCTTTGCACTCTTATTTGGGAGAAGTGGGATAGTGAAGGCATTTCCCAAGTTCTATTTTGAGAAAGGAGTAAGCTCAATGACTTTTATTGAGATGGGACAGACAGTTGTGCAGTTGCACCCCGAGTGACACATTGGCAGAGTCTTTATGCTCATCTCTCTCCTGGAATCCTGAGATGATGGACAAGTCAGAGAGGATGGAGAAAAGGAAATTTCCCTATGTGTTGGCTTCCCCTACCCTGGTCTGGCTGCCTCTTTTGTAGACCTCTATGTTTACATTATTCTCAAGACTTTTGCCATGTGGTAAGTTGAGTCTAGAAAACGCAAGAAAATAAATTCTCCCCTAGAGCTCCCAGAAGAAGCTAGCCCTCCTGACATCTCGACTTTATTCCAGTAAAACTGATTGGAGTTTTCTGGCTTCCAGAATTTTCAGAGAATAAAATTGTGTTCGTTTAAGTTACCAAGTTTATGGCATTTTGCCACAGCCGCCATAGGAAACTAAAACACTCCACTTACTGGACATTTCCACTTACAAGTTCACCTCTTTGAATAGAGCTCACAAACTCATCATGATGTTCCCAGCACTGGGCACACTGGCACATTGTTAATTAGTTCTCTAAGGATGCAAGTAATAGAGACACATTCCAATTAACTCCAATAAAGGATATTCATCATAATGATACAAGGGAAAGAAAAGAGTTGGCAAAACTGTCCCAGCACATGTCCTGCTAAGTCTTGTGGTTACTGGAACATCCCTTAGCTAATAGTGTTAGTTTTGGTCATTGAACATCAAGGTCAATGATACCTTAACAACAGCATCATTAGTGAGCATTCCCTCAGACATGGAAGTCCATTTTAGTGACTCAGCTTCTCTTTCCCCTGAAGCCATCAAAAGATACTGTATCTGTTATTTCAGTTGCCTTAAAGAAAGAAGCTAGTCTTTTGCATCCTACCCAGTGTGGGATTCTCCTTGGGGCAAAGTTGTCTCACTTAACCAGATTCTGTGATGCTTGCTAACCTATAGATGGATGTCTTTGGGTTGGGTGCTGATCCTCTGGTTCATACAGCTGTGGTCAGGGCAACAAAGTTGTGTGTTACTAAAAGTGGCAACCTAAAGGTGTGTTGCTGAGCACAAGATGGCTGTGGATTGGCAGTCATGCAGAGTTCAAAGTCCTCCCCCATTCAATCCACTGGTGTGTATCCAGCTCTCAACAAATGCTTCTTGAGGAAAAATGACCCATGAAGATACACAGTCCCTGCCTATAAGGATTTTATATGTAAAAATCAAAAGAAAAAATATATGGAGCCATCAACAATAGGGCAGCTTTATATTTGATAGCCTTGTATCTCAGTATAATAAAGCATTCTTTGTTGGACAAACAAAATTAGCAAATATTATACTAACAATATCCTTTCCTCTTCCTACTGAGAAATTCTGGTATGGGCAGGTCTGAGGTTTAGCTCCCAGTAGATGTAGTAGTTAGGTTTACTTAGGCTATGAGCATAGTGGGGTAAACTGAGGCTCATTCTCCCCCTCTCTACCCTTCCTTACCTCTGCAAGTTGTGGGAAAAACCTGGAGCTCAGGGAAAAACAATTTAAACATGGCACCTTGAATATTAACATATTATAAGAAGCATTAATAATAGCATGATATGTTTAGGGCTCTAGATTTTATGAAATAGAGAGCCATATTATGTTACTAGAAGTACTATAAATTGGAACCTAGTTAGGAGTCTGTTCAGTGAAACAGATACCCCTAGTGAGATGTTTTGAATTTCAGAAATTTGGGAGAACAGATTTTAGTACAGAGTGGAACCCCCCCTCATCTTTCCCCCATTGAAAGAACTAAAACTCCCTCCTCCCTCCTCCTGGGAGTTGGCCGTCACTGAGGAGGATGCCAGCGGCATCCTGAGAATGCTTGACATTGCCAAACTGCCCATCACTAGAAGAGTCTTGGGGCTGGACGCCAAAGTATTCTTAAAGGAAGGAAGAGGCTCCCTGGAGAAGATGGGGGGGGGGAGTCGAAGCACTAAAAGAGAAGAGAATAAAAAGCCCGATGGAGGGGAAGAGAAAGAAGGGTGAGTTAAAAGAGAGGGCATGTCCCCGTAGGACACCCTTGGAAACACTGGACAGAGACCCCCTTCTGTGCAGGGTGAGGAAGGAGGAGTTTGGCCTGGTCCACAGTGCTTGATTTCCTCTCCCTGGGTGAGTGTGGCTTTGAGTGAAAACTGACAACTCTCCATACAGATCCAGGGTGCTTTTGATTTGGAAGCAAGGAGAAGAAAGAGGGAAGGGAGGAGAATAACTCCAGTCCCCCGTGGTCTGTAGGCCAGGGTCAGTTTCTTGAGGGTGCTGGGATGGTTCAAGACAGGCTGCAATGAAGATCCAGGGAAGCCAAGGCAGTAGCTCCAAGTCACCACATTAAAAATACACGAGATGTTTGGGTGGAGGAGCAGGCAGACAGGATGCCTTTGGCATCGACTATTATAGAGCCCACTGACTACATACACATCGTTTTAACTTTAAATGACCAAGGTGTCCCAGCAAAATTTCCCTTGTGCCAGAGATGGTAAACGGAAATCAATTCTCTCTAAAATGATGTGCATAAAATATCACGAGACTCTTTGTTTGATGTTTTGCCTTTAGAGAACTATTTTAACAAATATAACCTTACTTGCCCCAAATTTTATAGATTGACATGTTACCTTAGCTTCTCTAATCGTTTTCTTCTCATAAGGTCACATATTCCTCAGCTGGAAATTCTTACACCATAGATGTTTTCCCAAAATCTCCCCCATTGGACAGGAACAAAATAGAACAATGGTCCAATTGTGCAATACTGCTATTGCTGGGATGTACTGATAATTATAGGAGGATAATAATAATGATAATAATGGCCATCGTGTGTTCACTGGTTACTACATACCACCCACAGCCCTCTACAGTTCAAATTATTTAATTCTTCCAACAACATGGTAAGATGTTGTTTGTTATCCCCATTTCACAGATGTGGAGTCTGAAACCAAAGAGTGTGACTTGCCCCAAGTTTCATTAACTAATGGGTAGCTGAGAGAGAATTAACCTAAACCCACCTGAGTGCAAAGCTCACGTTTTAAGAGTGATTCTTTTTGCAACAAAGATTTTGGCTGAAACTGAGGAGGCATGAGAGAGAGGAGACAGCTGGGACAGGATTGGGGGAAAGGTAGTCAAAAGAGCATCGTTGTTCAGTAGACAATATTTGCAAAGTTAAAGGAAAATATTTTGACAAACTTAATCACTGATGTAAACTGGTTTTTCTAATTTGATTTTCCTTGGACAAAGATAGGCCTTCAAATATAGGGAGAAGAGAAAGGGGAGGGCAACTGAATCCTTTCACTGCTCTAGACACCATGGCTTGGCTTCCTTGGGGAAGTATGGCAGCCAGTATTGCGATCATTGTGTTTCCTCCTAAGCTTGGACCTTCCCAGCTGGTCACAGCAGCTGACTTCTGACTTCTGCAGCAGTGTCCCAGCTTCATGGAGGTGATCCCTGCTGAGTGGACTGCTCACTGTGAGATCTGTTTCAGAGGAGCATTTAATCAGGAGAGTGAAACTGGAGGATTTTATTAAAGGCTTCTGTGCCAGACACTTTTATATATGTTAGGTCATTTGGTTCCCTCAATAACCTTGTGAAATTATATTCCTCTATAACAGCTGTGGAAACAGACTAAGAGGGAGCACAGGAGGTCAAACAGCTAGAAAGCAGAAGAAGAGGGATTTGAACATGGTTCTTTCTAATTCCAAATCCAGCGCTCTTTCTCTCCTATCGCTGTGGCTTGTAGGTTAAAATAAACAATGAAACAAACAAGCAAGCAAACAAATGAAGTGGAGAAGCCAAGGAGAGTGAGGAAGAAGTACTATGATGAGATTATAAGGGAAATAAAAAATCCAAGAGGTTTTCCTGTTTTATGTATAAACTTGGGTTTGAACCTGGGGTTTATAAGCCCCAATGGACTGGAGAACCCTTGAGGAGGGGGCTGGTGAATTTGATGTTCTCTTCCAGAATCCGAGTTTACTGAAAGGGATTCCCTCTCTTTCTCTCTTTCTCTCTCTCTCACACACAGAAAGAAGTCCTCGTGGATGATGTGAGCATGCTTGATTGCTGCGAGGGCTTTAATCCTAGGAGATTTATGTCTGTGACTTCACTATGAAAACAAAACGATTTTCCCCGACCTGTCAGAAGGCAACAATTAGAAGAGGAATGTGAGGTTTACTTTTGATGAAGCATGTGATTCCTGATAGAGACTCTCTTACCAATGGGGTGATTTGTAGCTAAAATATAAAGACCACAGGCTAAAAAAGAAAAAGAATAGAGAACACATAACAGAATTCCTCTTACCCTACTTTAGAACATAGAAACAAAGGGTGGGCTTTGGGAATAAAATACATAGCACACTTTGGTATATTTTTTCTGCATTAAGATGCAAGTCATTTTGTACTTGGAAGCTGGTTTTGTGTTAATTCACGTAGGGTAGATTTATTTTCCCCTGTTGTTATAAAAACATTTCAAGACATGCATGACAGAGAATAACGCCAATTTCTGAGCCACTGCAGATAGTTGGACATTAATGTGTGCTGTACAAAGACTAGTTTTGATCCTAGCCTACGCATGTCAGGATAATGGTGGTTCCAGCCCTTAGCACAGGTGGGTGTAATGACTTCAGACTGTGTTAGGTCAGTAGGAGTAACGGCAGTAACAACACCATAAACTTAAGCAGTTCCATGGTCTGGAGGTGTAGGGCTCAGTGTAGAAGTCAAGGTCAATGGAAGATGTAGGCTCAGACAGTCCGAGAGTCTGAGGTAGTCTATCAAAGCTCTCAGAGGGGCCCAAAGACAGTCATAGACACAAGGAGAGCTCCATGGGAACTAGTGGACTTTCCAAGACCTGGTACTGTTTGCCCCTTAAGAGCAGGTGCTATGTTGTATACATCATTATATTCCTCAATGCCTACCACAGATTCTCATCCCAGAGCGGTACACATCATGTGAACTCCTGATCAACATTCATATTCCTGGGTATCAGGTCTGTGTGACCAAAATGAATCCAAATAGGGAACAGTGATGCCCTGGCCTTCTGAGGTGGCAAAATTGCCTATGAACCTGTGAGCTAAAGTCTGCCTACCTTTCTACCCCTGGAGTCAATGTCCAGTTTGGTTAGGGTGGGGATTGTGTGGATTCCAATGTGGTCTAAATTTCATTATGAGACTATGATATTCTTTTCAACAGAGAACTGTCTGTTCCAGAGATCATTGCTGAAATAATCAGCTGCCTAACTATTCCAAACCATTTGGGTAGCTCATTTACAATACACACACTAGACTTGGTGCTTTATGAAGTAGATTGACAGGGCTCCTATCCAAGGGTGAAACAAAAGCCTAAATTATTTCATGTTTTTGTCCTACCTTCCTCTGAGCTTCTGCAATAACTCACGGGCATTTCCATTAGGGCTTATTATGCATTGTTTTAACTATTTAATTCTTTCATTAAGATTTCTTTGTGAGTGGAGGCCAAGAATAGTGTATGATACACAGAAGATCAATAAGCCGTTGCCAATGATGAAATTTAAAATAATGAATGAAACAGTTTGTACTGCAAAACTGGATAGAAAACTAAACCATTCAAGTTTCAAATTTCTATCAGTTCAGTATGTTCTCTTCTTGGTTGTTATTATTGGCACCAGGGATTGACCCCAGGGGTAATTAACCACTGAGTCACACCCCTCAGCCCATTTTAAAATGATTTTTATTTTGAGATAGGGTCTCAACAAGTTCTTTCAGCCTCTTTAAGTTGCTGAGGTTGGCTTTGAACTTGTGATCCTGCCTCAGCCTCCCAAGTTGCTGGGATTATAGGCATGTGTCATCATGCCTGGCCGTATTCTTATCTCGATTGACAGTGTTTTGCAATACTCTTTCCACATCTGTTAAATCTTGGCTTAAGGCATGGCATCTTAGTATTTTATTATCTTATTGTCATCCCTACTATGACAGGCATGCTCTTCACAACTTCCTTCAAGAAAAGAATTTGATGTTCAGCTATATAAAGTGCAATTAGTAGACAGCCTCCATCTGCAGTGCCCTGGAGTTCCAGCCTCAGCATTGGGCTGATTTAATATTCTGCTGCATGACTGAGCATGGTGGAGACCCTGCAGCGTGGCCATTTCTGTGTAATGTGGGGCTTCTCCACTGGGCAATCGTTGGTTTTGTTCTGGAATTTCTATTGGGTTGGGTTGAGCTTTTCCTTGCTCCATTTTTCTTCCTCTCCCTTTTCATTTCAGGTATCAGATATTCATCTCAGTCTGAGGACTTCGTCTGTCCAGTGCTGCTTCTTACTGCCTCTTGTTTCATAGATTTTACCTCCCAATAAATCTCTCATCTGCCTATCTCCCATCTCAGAGTCTGCTTCCCAGGGGAACCAGACTAACACATCTACATAATACCTCATCAAGTATTTTTTCTTCCCTGAGACACAAGAAAGAGATCTTAACTCGAATGCATAGTGTCTTCTACCACAACTGAAGCCTGTGGAAATGCCCCTCAGAGAAAGCCATTTATCATGGCAATAAAGTCTATCTCAAATCATGTTTTGGTTCTTCATGTTGTTCATGCAAAAATGCCATCTCATGGGGGTGGCTAGTAGAGAATGGGGCATTTAAATTCAGCACCCCACACACTAGCTCTTTGGCACGTCTTTGCAAGTTGGATCCCAGCCTGAAGGAAACCTGAGCACTCTTCTGGGGGTGGGGAGGGACACTGAACAAGTTCAGAGGCAATAATGAGAGCAACTGTGTTTGAATGGGGTTTATGAGGCCTTTTGGATGGGGCCCTTGAGAAGTCTAGTGCTTTTCTTCCACTTGGCATTTTGCATTTTTGACACAAGATATGTTAAAGCTTGGAATGAGGTTATCACAAGCTGTTTGTTTTGCCAAAGAACCAACTACCACTGCAAATCTTATGTTCCCCTTATCTCTTGTTTGCTTCTGCCTCGCCAGGGATTCTGCTCTCCTGTGGTTCCTTGTAGCCCCCCAGTAACTGATGGTGAGACTGGTGGAAGGTGAGTGAAAGACAGAGTCAATCAAACCAAACAACCTGAGTTCTAATACTTATCCACTTGCTCCTTGCAATTTGGCATTCTTGCTGACAGTTGGAACTTCTCTCCTTATTATGCAGAACATCAGCTAGACAGCAGACCCACACTTCTTCTGCTATATGATGCCATGATACTAGGTGTTGGAAATATCAATTTCTTCAACTATGACTTTGTGTGTTCAACGAACAATGTAAAAGAAAGGAAAACATTAAAATGCACTACTTAGTCATGCTTTAATTCAATGTAGCAAATAGATGACTAGTGCACAGTTTTAAGGAGCAGAACCTAAGATGTAAGCACAGATGATAGCCTCTTCCAGGAGTCTTCCCTGACTCTATCTTGGCTCCTGCCATTCATCAACCCCAAAGGCCCCTAGGCATGTATCTGTGTGACTCCAGTGAGTTTTGTATAGTTTTATCCCCTGTCTTGGAGTGGGAGGAAACTGGAGAAGTCGTCGGAGTAACCTCTGACTGAAGGTGGCCCTTCTCATATAGAGTGGGCATATCCTAACCAGGCATCAAGTTCCGAAGCTAGTATGCAGGGAGTAATCAAGTGTTGTCAACATTACCTTTGAAAATGGCGAGGTGAGCTATTTTCATGTGGGATGCTTTCATGATGTGAGGTGATGGGGCAAGGAAGGTGAGCAGACTCATGTCCCTGGTCTCACTAGGTATTAACCTCCTGGGTATTAACAGCCTTATAAGTAGAACAGCAAGAATAATCATCCACATTATTTGACAATTTTTCACTTGCATTTTAATCAAATTTATGCACATGTCTTGTTAAGCTATTTTACTAGGTGTGTCGCAAAAACCATCAGTTTCCCCACTCAATTTCCCTTCCCCAGAGGCAATGTTTTTGAATAAATGACTGATCCTCCATACAAACTTATACTACTACTTGCTGGTTTTTCATTTTGAGAAATTATCTATTGACTTTCTACCATTGGAGATAGAGCATTTCATTCTCTTTCATTCCCCTCTACCCACCACCACCCCTCCACCACCACAAAACCCTCCGGTTTTCCCAGGATCATTGCAGCTCTATCATAATTTTGGTTAGGACAATATTTGGTGTTTTTATGACTATGTAAACAATGTGCACAGCTGAGCCATGTAGTAAACTTATTTTTTCCCCCAATAACTTTTAACTTTCCCTAGAGTTAAATAATGTACTTTGGGTCACTTTTTTATGCCCTTAAATTAAGGCAACATCAAAATCTCCACCAATTGCCTAAATTTCCTGCCAGTATATTCAGAACTACTTTCGGTCAATCAATTTCATGTTGGAGAAATCCCCTGGAGCCTTCTTATTTGTTCCTAAATGATCTGATAGCCCCTTATAGCTATATTACCACTGTAGTCCTAGCTCATGTTTCTTGTTATGGTTTACATATGAGGTGCCCCAAAAGTTCATGTATAAAACAATGTAGGAATGTTCAGAGGTGAAATAGTTGATTGTGAGAATTGTAACTGAGTTGATGGATTAATCCACTGATATGGATTAACTGGGGGAGGGGTAACTGGGAAGATAGCTGGAGGACGTGGGTCCCTGTGGGCATGTCTTTGTGTTTATATTTTGTCTCTAGTAAGCAGAGCTCTCTTTGCTTCCTGATTGTCCTGAGCTTTCCTTTTCCAGGCCCTTCCACCATAATGTTCTACCTTGCCTTAGGCCTAGAGTTTTGGAGTCGGCCAACTGTGGATTGAGCCTCTTAAACTGTGAACCAAAACTAACTTTTTCTTTTTTATGTTGTTCTTGCGGATCTTTTGGTCACAGAGACAAAAAGCTGACAAAAAAATTTCCGTTTCATTCTGGAAGTATCTTTGACCTTTCTTCCGTGTTGAATTTCCTCTTTCCCATGTCCTGTCTTTCCTTCTTTGGCTTAATCTCTCATTTGGGTGGAGTACATTTTGTGAAAATTTCCTGAGAAAGGGCAGATAGGAAGTAGATTTTTTTGAATTTTACATGTCTGACAATGTCTTTATTCTACACTCATATTTTGATTTGAGTGTAGAATTTTAGGATGTAGATAATTTCCATTCAGAATTTTGAAAGTGTTATTCCATTATCCTAACATTCAACATTGCAAATGAAAAGGATGATGCCATCCTGATTCCTGTTCTTTGTAACTATTATTTTTCCTCTGAAAGTCTATAGGATCTTAATTCTAAAAATCTCATAATTATTTGCACTAATATTTTTATCAATCTATTTTTATTGATCAGAATGGGCATTAATTCGTTATTTCAATTGGAAAACTCATGTTTATCAATTTTGAAAAGTCATCTTGAATTATTTCTTTGTCAGTCTATCCCTTCATTTTGTCCATTTTGGGAGAGCTCATCTATTGTTTCCATATTGGATTTTTCAGGGTAATCTACTTTCCTTAACTTTTCTCTCCTATCTTCCATCTCTTAATTTTTTGCTCTTGCTGGAAGATTTCTTCAACTTTATCTTTCAACCCTTCTGCTTCAGTTTTCAATTTTGCTATCATATTTTTTATTTCCACGGACACTTTTTCCCCATTATGAATGTTTCTTTTTAATAAAACATCTCAATTTTGTTACATGGTTGCATGTCTTACCTCCCTAAGATAGCCATATCATACATATTTTTTTCTTCTCTCTTGAAAAATAGTCACTTCTTCTAAATTGTTTAGTTTATTTATAAAAATAAACTATTTATAATAAACTAAAATAAAAATAAACTATTTATAAAAAAAATTTGTTTTCAAAATACGTATTCTTCTCAAGTGCACATGGAACATCTTCAGGATAGTTCACATTAGGGTCACTATTGTGGTTTGAATATGAGGTGTCCCTCTAAAACTCTTGTATTAATGCAGGAATGTTCAGAGGTGAAGTGATCAGATTGTGACAGTGGTAACCTAATCAGTTCATCCTAGTTCCTGTGAACTGGGTGGTAATCATAGGCAGTCAGAACCTTGGGAAAAGGTGGGTTACTGGGGAAGTGCCCTGGAAATGTTCATTCCCCCTGTAGCCCCTTTCCTCCTTTGTCTCTTTCTGCTTCCTGACCTTGACATGAGCTGAGCAGTTTTCTTCTTTCATGATGTGCTGCCTCACCTTGGGCCCAGAGCAGTGGAATTGGCTATGTATGAACTGAGACCTCTGAAACTATGAGCCCCAGGTAAACTCCTCTTCCTCTAAGTTGTTCTTGCAGGTATTTTGGTCACAGCAACAAAATGCTAACTGAAATCAAATCACGAAACATGACTTTAAAAAAACGTAAGAATGTTGAAATCACATCAATTATTTTTTCTAACCACAATATTATGAAACTAGAAATCAATAACAGGAGGAATTTTGGAAATACACAAATATGTGGAAATTAAACAACTTACTTCTGAACAATCAATAGATCAAAGAGGAAATTGAAAGGAAATTTTAAAATGCCTTGAGACAAATGATGAAAATACAATATACCCAAACTTAAGGGGACACATCATAAACAATTCTAAGACAGTTTATAGTAATAAATGCCTACATTTAAAAAGAAGAAAAATCTCAAATAATCTAACATACCACAAGGCACAAGAAAAAGGAGTACAAAGTAAGCCCAAAGTTATTAGAAAGGAAGAAATAACAAAGATTAGAGCAAAAATAAGTGAAAGAAATAAACAAAGATAGAAAAAAATCAACAAAGCTGAGTTGAGCTTTAAAAGTATAAACAAAATCAACAAACCTTTAGTAGTTTAACCAAGAAAAAAAAGAAAGACTCACATAAACAAAATCAGAAGTAAAAGAGAAGATATAACTGATACAAAAATACAAAGAATCACAGGACTGGGGTTGTGGCTTAGTAGTGGAGCGCCTGCCTAGCATGTATGAGGCACTGGGTTCAATTCTCAGCACCACATACAAACAAATAAATGAATAAAGGTCCATCAATAACTAATATTTTTTTTAAATATAAAGAATCACAACACTACTCTGAACAATTAGACAGCAAAAAATTGGATAACCCAGAAACACAAGCTACCAGGCTACCAAGTCTGAATCATGAAGAAATAGACAATCTAAACATATCAATAACCAAGGAGACTGAATCAGTAATTAAAAATCCCCCATTAAAGTAAAACTCAGGACCTAATAGCTTCAAGGCTGAATTCTACCAAACATCTAAAGAAATGCAAATCAATACATGTTAACTGAATGAAAGACAAAAACCATCTGATCATGTGGGATAAATACAGAAAAAGCTTTTGACAAAATTAAACAGCTTTCATGATCAGCACTCCCAACAAGTTAGGTATAGAAAGAATCTACATACAAAAACACAAGAAAGGCTACACATGACAAGCCCCAGCTAACACCATACTCACTGGTGATAAGTTGAAAGCTTTTCCTCTAAGAAAAAGGCAAGGAAGGAACTAGGCAAGGAAGCCCACCCTCACCATTTTTGTTTAATATGGTAGTACCAGCCAGCAGTGAGGCAAGAAAAAGAAAAAGTCACCCAAATCAGAAGTCAAATAGTCTCATTTACAGGTGACATGATCTGTAACACTGTTAGAAAGAATTAATGAATTCAGTTAAGTTATAAGACAGACAATCGCCATACAAAAGTCAGTAGCATTCTTGTCTTTCTTAGTAGAGATGCTCATCATCTGGCTGATGCTCTTTGGTTTCTTCACATTTGAGATACTGAAAAGCTGATTGGAAGCTTCAAACTATGGGTAGCCCTTGATGAATATGAGTGTTTCTGTAGGGTGATATGGCTGGAACCCAGCATCAACATGTTTCCAGAGAAGATGTATCAATCTTCTGCCTAGAAGATGCATCCTGGGTCCTAGTGTTTTGGAGGCTGATTGATCTAGAAGTTTTGTACTATTAACCAGATCCCCTTGACTGCTTTCCCAAAGCTATCTGAGCGTCCCATTTTCTCAGGTTTGTTGTCATTTACCTCATACCTCCAACATGTTGCTGTTACTGTCCCTTTTCTCGGTCCTCTCACACTTCTTGGTTTATACCTTTAAAATATCCAGGAGTTTGAGGAAGTGGAGGGAGGTTGGAAATAAATGCAAGCATCTATCCACCCTCTGAACCAGAATTCAGTATTTAGTTGTCCTCTCTCTTCATTTTTAACTTAACATAAAATTAGATTTATATAAGGTATATATATATATATATATATATATTGTCTTACCAGAGCTTTTAATGATATTTATTGCATATCCTACAATTATTTTCTCACTCTTGATTGCATTTGGTTTCCTGTGATAGAGTGTGATAAGAATTATCGTTCTTCATTTTTAAGCATGAGAAAACTGAAGTTTAGAGAAGTTGAAAACTGTCCAATTTCCATTAGTTGCGAAGGAGTTGAGATAACCTTCAAAAACCAGATTTCCTGACTCCTAATCTGACTTATTTTGCCACCTGCATCAGTCTTTTTTTGTGTGAATACTCCTGTAGCTAGAAGTAATTAACTGCAAGGCAGCCTCCTCACCAGTAGATCACTCCTGATTGATAGCTGAAACCTGTCCCCTTTAACATCTCACAGGTTCTGTTTCTGTCACCATCAGCTATATCATGTAAATCTAATTCCTTTTCCCCATGTAAAGCCTTTAACAATGTGTATTCTGCTATCATGGGATGTGAACAAAGGGCAATAGGGTTTTAAAACTTAAGGAAATATGAGTCCGAAACATTGAATGAATACTGAAGGCGTCCTTCGTGATCTAAGCTGTGAATGAGAAACCAGAATTCTCAAAGAAGGATTGTAGTGATAGATGGGAAGTTGACGGATGATAGCAACAAGGTAGCATGCACCTCAAAGGAGGAAAAGATTTTACCTGTGGGTAGAAGGTATATGTACAAATAGAAGGTTGGAGAAGACTGATCCTGTCTTCTGTCTTCTGAGAGAATGAGGTCCGCCACAGAACTGGAACATAAAGAAGCCAGGTAACAGATAAGATAATGAGGTGGAGGAAACTTTGGGTATACAGAATAAAGATGTGGGATAAATAATTATAAAGAAAGGGGATTTTAAATAAGGCAAAATAGAAAGGATTGGTTTGAAAGTTAGAGAAGAGTTGGGGAAAAGTAAACTTGGAGCAACTCAAGGATGTGTATGTGACCTTGAATAATAATTTAAAGAAAAATGTAGCTCCACCTATGCTAACTGACCACTGTGGCTATTAGAGACAACGGCCAGGCAGGTGGAGCCTGGCTAGAGCCTCTCCCTTCTTGTGGTGGGCGCAAGCCTATGGCAGGCTGTCCTCACCAGTAGCATGCCCTGGCTTGCCAGCCTGGCCCATGGGGCTCTTTCTTGTCCATAATCACCAAAGGCACTGGGTGAAGGATTTGGTCTGAAGCCAAAGCAAATAGCAGCTGAGAGACATACAACAGTTGGCGTCTGGCTCAGATGGCTCTGGCGCCTTCCTGCACGGCCCCCTCTCCCAACAGAGTCTATTTGGCCTGGTGAAAACAGCTAATATTTGTGCAGAGCTTTGGGGTTTACCAGCCACTTGCACATGGAGTGCCTCATTCCAGCCTCCTAACTGTGCAGGTGGTGAAGTTTTACGATTCCTATTTCAAAGATGCAGAAACTCCTAGCTCCTCCCCTTATAATTGAGTGACATTAGGTCATTAACCCTCCCTGAACATCAGCCTTCCTGGTAAACAAAAATGGGAATAATGAATAACAATAATGAAGTTGTTTTGAAATATGATTATGTGTGTGGTGCTTGATGATGTCATATAAATGAATATCCTCACTTAAATAACTTAGTCCAGTGGGAGTCTCCACTTGCCTTTGTCACTGAGGAAAAGGCCATTCCCAAGTGTGAAAGGAATAATCTGTAAGTATGCAGCATCAGTGACTGTAATCAGTTATAACGCGATGGCTCCAGTAATTTCTTCCATGCCTGGATGCATGCTTCCTTGCAATGTAAAATCAAGGTGGAGTGTTTCCTCTCCTGGAATCCTGGCTGGCTCTGTGACTTGCTTTGATCAACAGAATATGGCAGAAGTAAGGGTGGGCCTTGTGGTTTTGCTCTCAACTTCTTGATGTCCTGTGACTCCCATGTAAGGAAACCTGTCCAGGCTGATCTCCTGAGGACCAGTGACCACATGGAGAGAATGTCCCAGTCATCCCAGTAATGCCAGTCATCCCCACCGAGGCCCCAGTGGGCCAGCTGGGCCCTGCCAATCTCTATCCTATTCCCTACCTGTTCATCTGCCAACTGACTGTGGCCTACATGACCCCAGATGAGGACAGCAGAGGATATGTTCCAAATTATGGAACTAGAAACCAGCACATGATTGTTATTTTTGGCCACTGTTATTTGGAGTCCACTTTTGAATAGAACCCGAAAACTGAAATATGACTAAGGTGAGATAGTAGGAATATGTTTGGATGATAATACTGTATGGATACTGAAAGGGTGTATGAAGAGAACTCATGGTGCCTTGTCTCTTCTTTAAATTATGTTGATTTCACACAGTTTGGTGGTCATTTTGACTCAATATAGACCCATGAACTTGAATTTGTGGTCTACTCCTCTAGTTCACGTAACTCTTAGGAAAAATAAATTTTACTCTTATGGTAAAATCTTACATTCAATGAACTCCAGGTTCAGGGTCTCATTAATTTCTACCTCATCCCTATGACCAACATAGGGTCAGACCATGTGTGTCTGACTGGGGGTCTTGGGAATATTCCCAACGTCATGCTGGGAGTTCACAGTTAAGCTTGAGATCAAACCTCTTTGTCCTTGACCCCACTGATCCCTTTGTCCATGTGCTCATTATCATCTGAACAGTAACTCAGAGAACCCCAAGCTATACTGAAGCAACTGGTGCTTAGAAAAGGATACTTGGAAGCAGGGAGGATGGAAGCAAGATAGTTCAGGATAGGTTGACCTGAGTACATCAAAGTTGATCCTGTCTGGGCCAACTGGAACATCTCAAAGGAATGGTCAGAAGGGACTCAGACACTCCCTGAAGTCCTTCACAACTGTTATGGATTGGACATGAGATGTCCCTCCAAAGTTCCTGGGTTCATGCAAGAATGTTCAGAAGTAAAATGATTGGATGGTGAGAGCTATAACCTAATCAGTCCATCCTAGTTTGAAGGGACTGGGTGGTAACTGTAGGAAGGTGGACATGGCTGGAGGAGGTAGGTCACTGGGAAGCATGCCCTGGCAGGATTCATCTTTCCTGTGATCCCTTCCTCTTCCTTTCTCTCTGCTTCCCACCTGCCATGACCCAGAGCAGCTTCCCTCTGTCACACTCTTCTTCCATGATATGCTGCCTCATCTTGGACCTAGAGCAATGGAATTGGCCAACAAATGGACTGAATCACTAAAGTAGTAATAAGTGTTTCCTCCTCTAAATTGTTCTTGACAGGTGTTTTGGTCGCAGCAACGAAAACCAAGGTTAACACAGCAACCAAGGCAAGATGTCCAAGGCAGATTGTTCTTCTCTGAGCAGGGATTCTCATGATGTTATTCTCAAGGGACCTGCTAGTTTCTGCTCTGGGCTTTCCCAGAGACAGAAGAGAAAGATGCAGTGAAGACCAAGGTATTTTCTCCCTGCAAACTCCAAAGACGACTAACTAGAGAACTGACCCATGAGCCAGTGGGGAAATGCTAGTGAAAACACATATCCTTGTTGCTGTGTGGATCCTAGGATTCCTCCCACCTTCTCAGAACCAGTCCTGGTGCCACAGTCCCTAAGGCACTGGGATCCATTTTCATTAAGTCTTCTCCCTCCTTGACCCTTCTTTGTTCTCTTGGCCAATAGCAGAGATGAAACAGGAGAGTTGGGGATGGCAAGAATGGTTCTGGTTTCTGAGCTCTGCTTTCTCTGCATAATTCTACTCTCATGAGTGTGGGGAAGAAACAGGGAGAGGCCACCAGCTGGGGCCACAGTTGTGCAATCCTGGTGCTTGGAGCTGTGGCACCCAGCCCACCTAACCACCCCACCAGCCAGTCAGCAGCATTTATGGGACTCCAGTGGGAGGCAGGCAGAAAACACGACCTGCTGAAATGAACATCAGGAGTGAGAAACCTGGTTCCGGCACTTATGTGTTGTAGGAATTTAGACAGTTAATTAAATTAACATTTTTTGAGACATGTCATAATTTAGAATTTGCTTTCAAAAGTGGTTTTGAATTAATCCTTTCAACTCCCCCAGAGTATGTGATATATGGTGTCATTTTTTCTATTAGATGAAAAAAACTGAGGCTCAGAGAGGTAAAGTGACTTTCCCAAAGCCACTGAGCACAGAGAACTAGAATCTGCTGCCTCTAAGCCCTTGGCTTTCCCTGCCACACTCTCCACTCTGAGCCTGAATTTCATCATCATTAAAATAATGACACTGGGCTCTGATTCTGTGTGAGGTAAACACGTTACCTGTGTGGTCTCATTTAATCCTTTAAATAACCTATGGTTGGGAACTATTTTTATCCCCTTTTTACAGATGAGAGACCTGGGGCTTAGGGAGATTAGAAACCCACCCAAGCCAAAGCCTGTGCCCTTCTGCCACCTCCATTTGCAAGTTCCCAACTGTTAGGTGGAATGCTTTTCCCCACCCACCTACCTCACCAGGTGACATTGAAGATGAAATAATATAGTGGATGTGGAAACACTTTTTGGAAGTTAAACATGCATGGCATAAATAAAAGGAAAAAATAAAACTTCCCACCCCTTTACTAACACAAAGTAGCAGAGACAACTAATAGAGAAGCTGTAAGCAGGGGTGCTAGGGTCCAGAAGTGCCAGTCCTGGAAGACTTCCCAAAAGAGGCAAGTTTTGCCTAAGTTCTTGCCAAATGATGCTGGCACCAAATATAAGAGGGGAGAGGCACTTCAAGCCAAAGCCCTGGCCAGCAAGGCCACAGTTCCTGTCTAGAAGGGAGGCAGGTGTCCAGGAAGGGATGGAGATTCTGACAGGAGTTAGTGGAAGTGGACGATGCTCTTAAAGTCATAGAAGTGTGTGTGTGTGTGTGTGTGTGTGTGTGTGTGTGAGAGAGAGAGAGAGAGAGAGAGAGAGAGAGAGAGAGAGAGAGAA
>NW_025999977.1:31240550-31336260 GCF_001458135.2 Marmota marmota marmota
GTGTGTGTGAGAGAGAGAGAGAGAGAGAGAGAGAGAGAGAGAGAGAGAGAGAAACAGGTAAGGCCATCCATCCTCACCCTCTGAAAGGTCATGCACAATAGCTTCCAAATTATCCTAAATACAGGAGGGAAAAAACCAAAAAACTTATCTGAGCACTTTCTGTTGCCACAATCCTCAATCCCCTGTGGAATCAAAATGCACTCTGTGATCTTGGCACAGACGCTTGTTCTCACTTGTGGGCCTTTTCCATGGACTTTTATGTCTCTGTTTATTTTGTGCATTTTGTGAGTGGCCCATGCCTTTAAAGGAAATGCACCAGCCTTGGCCTGTCATTATGGTCCTGCACTCGCCCTGCTCTTGGGATGGGTGAGCCTGGGCTTTTAATTTGCTGTGACAGGAGATAATTGTTGCTTGAGTTTCCACCTCTGAAAATAAACCCGGGTGGTGCTTCCCGGCTGGGAATCCACAGAGGCAAGCTCACCCCTGGGGCTAATGCCAGGGAAGGCTTAAGCCAGGCTGAAGCGATTGGTCTCCATGTCCCTCACCCCTTTCCTTTTGTGGATTTCAAAACATACAATTAGTGTTTTCTTTAAGAGCTCAAGATGGCAAAGTTAAGAAAGTTCAGGGAGACTTTTCGAGAATGTATGCAAGAATTCCTGAGGTGGAACTGTGAAATTTTAGATTCTGGGCATATGAACTAAATCTTCTACTCGGGCTTAATTCCTCTTTACAGATGCATTCAAGTTCAAGGGCATCATGTCCTACCCACCAGGGATATCCTCCACTGTCTTTTTCTTCTCTTTTAAATATGATATCTTGCATAGAAGTAATCTTGGCAAGGTCCCGCCAATCAAAGCATTCTGGATTACAAATTGGGACATGGATTTTGGAAGCTGGCAAGACCTTTCTAATCTATAAAATAAGGTAGCTCGAAATGACCTCCTTTCTTCCTGCACAGGGATCTGCTGATCTTGTTCACCATTCATAAGCCTGTCTCACCACAGCTGATTTGAGAGCAAGGACTTGTGAAGCCAGAGCAGGTCATAGAAACTCAGATGGGACAAAGATGTCTGGGAATTATAAACGCTGAGGCTTGGGAGTAAGATAATACAGAAGAACCCAAGAAGCAGGAAAGCTTAGAGTGGTGGAGGAAAACAAATCCATGAGGTCACTGCCCTCTATGTTCCTGTACCCTAGAAAAGGTCATTCCTGAGCCATAGACATTCTCTGTGTTCAAATTACGAGTTTTAAGACCTTGGGCAAGTTACTAAATCTTTCTTAGTTTCCCCATTTATAAAATAGGGAAGACAACAGACCTACCTCACTGAGCTGTTGTGAGGTTTAAGATAGTACAAGTGTGGTGGTCATTTGTGCATCTCACCAAAAACTCTCATGCTCTTCCTTTTGGGCATATGGAAAGGTTGCATTTCCCTAGCCCCTTGATATTAGACTTAGCCATGTGAGTTCCTTTGTCCATTGAAGTGAGAGCATTTCATTGAGAGTGTTACTCTGTAAAGAAGCATTTTCTAACTAGTGGAAGACATTTCTATGATCCCTACTTTTTTCCATAGCAACAAGCAATACATTTGATGGTGGAAGCTCCCAGTGTAAGAAGAGGTAGAGGGGAGGCCCAGCCAACCTGCAATGATCTTTGATGAGATTAAGTAAACTTACCATTTGTTACTAAGATTTGAGGGTTGTTTGCTGCCACACCATAATCTAGCCTGCCCTGACTATAACAATCTAGGAAACCTTTAGCATAGTCCCTAGACCATAGTAGCCTCATGATAAATAATAGTTCTTATCTTTGATTCTTAGGACAAAGGTGAGGACTGCTGTCTTTTGAAGCAACCACATAGAATCTATCACAGCTTTGACCAAATGTGTGTGTACTCTTATAGTGACAGAAAATTATTCTAGAGTCATCAGTGGCAGTTAGAATCCAGGGAATCTCTTTGCTCAAGAAAAGTAAAGCCCTTTCCAGTAACAGAAGAGGGTGTATCACTGTTTGTCCAATAGGTAGAGTCAAGTTATCATGTGTTCCAATTTTTACCAGCCAGAAAAATAGTAGCAGGACAATAATGTTGCTCTCAACAAAGTTATTCTTGAGGCATAAGCCTATTGGATTCTCTGCTCAGAATAAAAGATAACAGATTCTGAGTATGTGATTCCGACAAATGACATTGATGCAAAAACCAAAATCCCAGTTTGTTTCAATTATTGTCATAGAGATATTTTCCCTGTTTAACTGGGTAGGTTGCAAAACTTTAGGAACCTAGGTTACATTAGAGTAAAGGGAGATGTGGTTAAAGAAGTTGGCCTTTTTTTCCAACACAGTTGAGTGTTAATTATTACAGGTACAGAAATGGGAATGCAGGTAGAAATCAAGAGCATGATCTTGGGGCCAGGGCCTAGGTTTGTACCTCAGTTCCTTCACTTAACTACAAGGTGGTATGTGCTCGAGAACTTCACTGTTCCTGAAATACAAGGACAGTCAGTAAAAACTAAGCCTTATTATATCCACTGGATTGATAATTTTTAACATTTCTAATGTTGTTTTAGTCACTTACGTAATACAAAATAATTCAAATTTTTTCAATACCACTACCTCATTTAGTCTTTCCAGCAATTCCATCAGTTTGATAATATTGTTCTCATTTGATAAGTAATAAAATTCAGGTTCAAAGACCATAAGTATCTTAGGAACACATAACTACTTAAGTGGAGGAGTCAGGCTTTAAACTCAGAACTTAAACAGGGAAGTTCTATAAAGTCTCAGTTTGTAGAAAAGTGGACCTTGTGGTTAAATTCCCAAATATTCATAGTTCCTAGGAAGGGGACAGAGATTGTTTTAACACCATTCATTCCACACTGAAGCCCAGTGGGTTTGAAATCATTATGTATATTTAATGTAGAAAGGTATGCTGATGAGAAGCATCGGTTATTTCCTGCAGATAAACACCATCTATGCTGGGAACATGTAGTTAAATTAGGGAGATACATGTCCATCTCCTTTGGAAACCATGTAGACCAACATGGTTGGTGACTGAGGACCAGTAGCCCTTTGTTTCTGGCCAAGGGATCCCTTAAAGAATAATGTAGACATAGGTCTCCAAACCAGCCATTCAGCACAAGTCTAAAGCTTTCCCAATAAGTTAAACACTCTCTCGGGCATTTTACCATCTCACACCTTCATTGCATGATAAAGGGATTATACCTGAGAAAAAAATTATTATTCAAAGGAGACTTCCCACAATAACAAGGTTTCATTCTTTTTAATGGTTGAATAATATTCAGCCAATATCCCTGTGTATATGTGTCACATTTTCTTGTCCAATTATCTACTGATGAACACCTAGGCTGATTCAATATTTTGGGTATTGTGGATACTGCTGCAATAAACATGGGAACACAGATCTCTTCAATCTACTGATTTCCTTTCCTTTGGATACTTACCCAGTAATGGGATTGTTGGATCATATAGTAGTTTTATTATTAATTCTTTGAGGATCCTGCCTGGAGGACACTATGTTAAGTAAAATAAGGCTAGCACAGAAAGACAAGTACCTCATATGTGGGAACTATAAATTGATCCCACAAATACAGATACTAAATGGTAAATGGTGGTTATCAGAGGCTGGGAAAGGGAAAGGCTAGGAGGGTAGAGAGAAGTTGGTTTGGGGGTTCAAAAATACAGTTGGATAGGAAGAAAAAGTTCTAGTGTTTTTTTTTCTCTTTTCTTTTTTTGTACTGAGGATTGAACCCAGTACTGAGCCACATGCCTAGCCCTTTTTATTTTTTATTTTGATACAGATTTTACTAAGTTGCTGAGGCTGACCTCAACTTGAGATCTGCCTCCCTTAGCCTCCTGAGTAGATGGGATTGCAGGTTTGTACCTTATTCCTGCCTGGTTCTAGTGTTCTATAGCATAGTAGAGTTACTATAGTTAGCAATGATTTATTGTATATTTCAAAATAGGTAAAAGAAAGGATTTTGAATGCTCTCAACACAAAGAAATGATAAACATTTGAAGTGGTGGACAGGTTAATTACCCTGATTTGATCACATTGTATATTCAATCTCATTGTATCTTTGATCTCATTGTATATATGTGTTGAAATATCACACTGTGCCCCATAAATATGCACAATTATTATTCATCAATTAAAATAAGCTTTTAAGGGACTTTTAGACGTCAGTTATTAGCAACACAGCAAAATGTTATTGAGAGCAACAGCATTTCCTGGACTAGAGAGGGACCTAAAATGCTGGAGTATTTTATGAATTAGCCCATTTCCTTGAAAAGTCAGTTGTTCTGCAGCCCCCTGACAAAGTTTAGCTAGCTGCTGACAAGCTGGCGAATTAGATGCACCATATCTCATTATCATTCGTTCATTCATCCAACCAAACTTGCCTGAGCACCCCTTAAACCAAACAAGGTTATATCATGTGAGGGAAGCAAAAAGTGCCTACCCAAGAGGAGCTTCAATCTGGTAGGGGAAAGAATGCCCCAAGGGAGGCTTTATGCAGAGAGGGCATATCACAGAGTGCAAGATGTGCGGAAGTGGGTAGACTCTGGTCCTGAAGATGACCACCATATTGGAGCCAGGTCTTGCTAACATTCCCAGTTCATGTCTAAGCTCAGCGTTCTCAGATTTCAGGGATTTAATGCTGTGGATGAGGCTTGCTAGCACACACGTTTTAATTGTTCTTGGCCTCTGCAGAGCTGTAGGTACCTGGTAGTGCTGTCAGAGCCCTACCCAGGTATTCTGGGAGTTCTCTGTGACTGTCATGTGTGAGCTCAGGAACAAATGGGTGCATCCTCTCCTTGAGCTCTAAAAGCAAAGTAGTTAAAGCCCTGTGAAGGAAACTTCCTCCCAGCTACTGAGCCCCTGGACCTCTTTGGTCTCCATCTGATGTTCAGCTCTGAAGCAAGAAGTGCCCTTCTCCCCCAGACCTCACCATGGCCCTTGTCAATGGAGTCCCTGCAACCTTAGAGTCTCTCGGTCTAGGGCTCAGTCTGTGGCCCCCTGCAGAAAGAAAATCCAGCCCAGGCCCCTTTCCTCTTTCTCTAGGCTCAACCCCACCTGCCAAATCATAGACTCTCTCTTTATCCAAAACAAAAGTTCCTATGTACATCCTTTTCTTCAAATGATGCCAGAGGCTGGGAAATGATCTCTCTTAGAGTGCCTGTCATGCAGCATCCAAACTGAGAAACTCTGGAAAGTGCAGATGAAAGCTGGATGGGACTGGAGAGCACCAGGCATAAACCAGGACTGTCCCAGGACAACTGGGATCTGCAGCACTCTTGCTCCCCATCACATCAGGCTCCGCTAGCCCTCCCGCCACACGCTCTGCGGTCACAATGCTTCACCGATACTGCATTTACATTTGCTGGGCAAAAAGTGCAAAAGAAAAACCATATCCAAATTTCAATTGCCTGCCTAGAAACACAAGACAAGCACCCAGGGACTTAAATGAGGGAATTGGCTTAAGGGTTTGAACTTCCACCAAATTGACTCAACCACCGTGTAAACCAGAGGCCCCAATCTAGAAGACAGCTACCAGAAGCCTGGCTAGTGGTGTTTTTCAGGCAGAAAAAGAAAACCCTCTCAGTCACGAATGCATTTGCCTTAATTTGTACTGATTTGCTGCTGCCTATCAAAGGGATCTTATTTAAGACTGGAGTAATTTGCTTCCTGTGATGCTGTGAACAAGGTTCCTCCCTGGACTTCAGAGTGTAGTCTTTGTAGACATTTATCTTCAAGCCAGCATACCAATCTTCCCTTATGCATCTTTTCTCTGAAAAGATCTTTTTTATTTTTTTTAAAATCAGTTCAATATTTATTGACTTTATGGTGCAGTGTCTACTGGGAAATCTCAGTCACTATTGAGTGGACTAATCAGGGCCTACAAATTGCTGTCTGAACCAATATCCACTTTTCCAGAGATCCAAGCCACGTGGCTGTGGAGACAGACTTTCAGCTGCTCCTCTTACATCCTTTCCTGATCAGAGTGATTTATCACCTGAATGTCATAATCGGGTCAAGCCCTTTTTTTGCTTCAGCTCTTTGGTGTCAGACTGTCGAGTATTGGATGGTTTAACGGTGTGAGTTTATGCCTAATTGACCTAATAAACATTCTTTCTTTTTGAGTCTTTTCTATGAGAAAAATCTTCTCTTTGAGTGTCTATGAAATGGGCAGGGGGATATTTAGGAAATCCAAAGCCTCATTTACTGTTGCTTTCCTGTAGCCTAGGAAGAGGCAAGTGCACTATAATGGGAAGTTCCATCTCAGGGGTGGGAGGGTCTTGTTCTGGATGAGGACGCAGATGCTTACTGCATCTAGGAACACAGTAACCTTGCCGTGGGGCACCGCTCCTCTTGTCCCTGGGCTCACCCTTGTATTTATGGGAAGAATACCCACAGTATGTCCACAGACAAAATAACATCTAGGGCAAGGCCCTAATGTTAGGGTTCCTGTGATCTCCCTACTAACCTCAAAGAGTAAACTCCAACATTCTAAGCATTCAGATCTCCTATGTTGCCCTGGCCAGGAAAAATGTCTGTTTTGAGTCTGGTACCAGCTCTTCAAGTCCTAAAGAATTGGACCCTTGGGCAGGCTGGGCACATGGGGAGCTCTCGAGAGGGCTGCAGACCAGCCTTCAGGGTGCTATGGCCACAGACCCTGTGAGCCCTGTGTTGTTTCTCCCCATACCCCACTGCCCCCCAAGGGTTTCCCGGATGTGGCTAGATTCCTGCACAGAGGAAGTCTTCCCTCACTTTTGCCCTGCCATCTGATGGCTCCAGAGCCTGAATGAACCTGCTTGGCCTCATCTAGACAGTCCTTTCTCCATAGTGAGCATTCAGTATCCTGATTGGAAGATCACCAGCTGGGTTCTCTGGGGATTGCCTGGTACACAGCAGCAGCTCAATAAATATTTGTAGATGAATGAATGAAAAAAAAAAAAAAAGAAATGAGGATGGGGGTATAGCTCAGTTGGTAGAGTGCTTGCCTTGCACGCACAGGCCCTGGGTTTAACCCCAAGCACCACCAAAAAAAGAAAGAAGAAAGAAATGAAGTGTAAAATTCCAGCTCTGTTTCCCTGGGGAGGATTGGGAGGCCTGACTCAGACTCAGGGAGGTGGAGGCAGGTTCTAAGGTGGTTTGAGCCCTGCCCCCACCCCCAACTCCAGTCTGAAGCTTTGGGAGGAGAGATCCGAAGCAAAGAAGCAAGAGAGGCCCCTGCTCAGAATGTTTCTCTGACTGATACTGTTGCACACAGGGAATGGGCAAGGCCCCCTTTTGAGTAGGAGGGAAGAAAATATGTTTCCTCCCCAGTCTTGGCTAAGTGCAAGCAAACTCAGGTTTCTCTATTCAAAGCCTTTGCTCTGCTTGGACATGTTGAGAACATAAAGAACATGATCAATGAGACTGCCCTGACTCTCTGGCTCCTGCCTAGTTATCAGGGGTCAGAGGATCCCTCTGGCTCAAGCTTCCCTGCAAGGATTGCTTAGGTTCAGAAGGAAAGGGGCTGTCACATAGCCAGACTGCATCTGCTTAGGATTAAAACTTGTTGTACCCACAACATTTCAAATAAGGCCAAAGGTGTTGCAGCCTCCAGATAAGCCCTCCTGGGCAGCCCACCTTAGAAACAGAACTTCATAGAAAGTGGGGGTGACAAGGAAGTATGTCAAACCAGGAATCCCCCATCTGTGGAATCCCCCAGAAAATTCTATAACCAGACTCACTGTGTCACATTCAATAAACCCCAGAGATGTTAAGAGAATGCTCTCTCCATTAGTCACAGGGCAACGGTATAGCTCATCTATCCCTGGCTATTTTTAAGGTTAATTTGCAAGACAAAAAAGTCTAGAAGGGTACCTGGCAAGGGCTGAGGCTCAGTGAGTAGTTGTTGATAAACCCACCCAACATTGTCCCAGCTGCCTGAATACCTAACTGTGCAAAGCCATCTCCCCAAGTTCAAGGTAGATCCCAGGCCTGAGCCTGAGCCACCCAGATGGTGAGGAGTAGGTGGCAGCCTTTCCATTCCACAAACCCGTAGCCCGTGCTGGCCAAGAGAGCAGCACTGAGTGGTCACTGGGCTTTGTTTTGTTATTAAAAATAGCAACTCCCTGGCACCAGTTCAGATGCTCTTTCTTTCTCTGTACACACGTGGACTCTGCACAGGGAAGCAAATTTTCCTTGCCCGGAGTTTCTGCAGTCAAAGGCTCTAAGGGAGATGATGGTGCAGAAGCTCCAGAAATGGGCAAAGAAGGGTTGCCTCCTTGCGGGAGGGGTTCATTCCAACCCAGAGGTTGGCTCTGTGCAGGCTTCTTCACACGTTTGTGTGGGCTTGGGAGTGACACCAGGAGCCTTGGGCAGCAAGCACACGCATAGCTGGTGGCTATAGTTTGAACGTGCTTGTCCCCTCCAAAACTCCTGTTGAAATTTGTTCCCCAATGTCATAATGTTGAAAGGTGATGGGTCCATTAAGAGGTGATTTCATTAGGAAGGATTAAAGCCTTTCTTGTGGGAGTGAGCTCTTCCCTCATAGGACAGGGCCAGTTACCTCCAGAACAGATTGGTATGCAGCATATCGGGCTTCCTCAGCTTTCTCTCGTTTCCTCTCTTGCACGTTTCTCTCCTCCACACTTGCCTGCCCACCCTCTTGTCTCTTCTCTTACCATGTGATCCCTCTGTTCTGCACATGCCTGCACACTCCTGTTTTCTACCACACATGAGCAAAGCAATGCTCCCATCACAAGCCAAGCAGATTCTGGAGCTGTGCTCCTGGACATCTAAAATGGTGAGCCAAAGTAATCCTCTTTCCTTCATAAATTATCCAGCCTTGGGTATTCTATTATAGTCACAGAAAATAGACTAAGACAGCTGAGAAGGGCCATAGGGACAGGTGAGGTGGGTCTGAAGTAAAGGCAAAATGATGCAGATTTGGGGGGACTCAAGGTGAATTCAGAAACACCTACTACCTGACCTTCAGCCCAGCTGTTCAGCTTGACCTGCAGAGCATCTGCAGGGAACTCAGTAGCTATTCTCCAAAGATGGTATTTCCTATACTTCTCCCTCCACTGACTATGTCCCTAGTGTGGGGGATCCTGGAAGCACACTGACCAAGCTGAGGATATGTCAGCTTGCTGGTGTCTTAAGAAAGGGGTGTTTGGTTCTAACTTGGAGCTTCCAGGATCTGCATGCCTGATCCCTGCTATGTCAATCCCCAAGGTTACCTTTCCTAAGAAAGACAAGTGTTTGTCCACAACATCCCCGGCTTAGGTCCTTCTGATGTCACTATCCCATAGGTAGCCCCTAAATGATAGCACCACCGTCATTCGTTTCTATTAACACTGCTGAGAAATGACTCTCACAGGGATGGAGAATGGGGAGTGGGGAACTATTTAAACACATTCCTCCAGTATTTCTCAAGCACCACTAGGACTGGGAATCACTACATATTAAAATATAAAAACTTCAAAATGCATTAAAAATCTCTTTCTTTGTTAAGACCTTGAAAGAGTAAATTAAACATCCAGAGATCATTTTGCTTTCTGATATCCTTAAAAGAATTCCATCCCCTCTTTTGTTTGAATACTGTTACTCTCTGGGTTTTTTGTGTACCCCAGGCCGGCATGAAGCTGAGAGTGTCTTCTGCAAATCGCCTTCGTAGGCATTCCAGACTCCTACAGATCACAGACTCAGCTTCCAACAAGTTCCCAGCTGCTAGAGATGGGTGAGGCTGTCAGATTTTGCTCAGAACTCAGATCTCAAAACCTTCTGAAAGGAGTTTTCTTGGGCTGTCCAGCTCTTCCACCTAGGGAAAGGAAACGCTCCACCCACATTGCAGGGTTAATCCTAGGGAACTGCTCAACTCCCCATTGTGTGTGAAGGCAGAAATCTGTCTTAAAAAAAAAAAAAACTGAGAGAGTGAATGCATGTTGCCAATAAGACTAAATAAAATAAGGAGCAAGACTGTTGCCAGTGCTGAGGCAGAAAATAATTCATTTTCCCTTAACTAAAGTCTTTGTTTACATTATTATTCTCCTCCCTTTCTCCTCCCAAGGGCTGGCTGGAGGAGGACTATTTTCTGATACATGGTGTTTTGTGCATTCACACCTTGGCCAATAGCATTTGGTCCCACTGAGGCTCAGCTCATGGGGTTCCCTGGCAGAAATCAAGTCATAGCAAACTTGCTGAGGAGTGCAGGGTGACGGTGGCCTGCAGCAGGGATGCACCTGCCCACCTGCTGTATGTTTTGGTTGGGTGGGGGCGTTGTCTGGCTTGCTCACATTTATATCCCCAGCTCTTTGCACAGTGCTTAATGAATACTAATACAACCATGATAGAATAAGTGATCCATGGTCTACGAGGTGAGCCAGGCAATTTTCTATATTTCAGTCCCTCTGCACATATCAACAGGGCGGATCCAGGAGGGAGAAGAAGGAGGAGGAGAAAAGCCCAGTAGTGTGTACTTGGTGGTCACAGTCACGAATGGCTGCCTAGGGGAGGGGAGGTCTACCTCCCTGTCACTGTGGCTTGGAGCTTTCAGGCCCATCAACTGCCAACGTGTAGCATCCAGAGGTAAGAGCAGGCAGGCCATGGTGTAGTTCTAGACAAGGCAGGCAAGCTGTAGCCATTTTGTTCCTTCCATGTGGCCTCTGACCCCGGACCCCCTCCTAGGGAGCATGTGAAATTCTGCTCTCTCTGTAGATCATTCCTCTCTCTAATTTGAAGAACCCACTGATGAGGTCTCTGTTTCTTGTACATTGTAACATTACCGGGCCTGAGGAGCTCCACCCCTTCTTAGTGTTATCAGCCCAGGCTGGGCAGAGAAGGCCCCAGAGCCAGTGTCCATGGGGGCGCTGGTATGGCCCACACCATAGGTTAACGCCTTCCTTGCCCATCTGCTCTCTTTCTGGGAAAGGAACATCAAGACAATATCAAAGCCCAGTCCCTAAGCAGTTATGGCTCCATGGCATAGCAGATGCCCTCAGTGAAGGAAATGGCCCATCTTGTGTGAAATAAAAAGATCCTACTTCATACACAGTTTTATGCCTTGAAATAACAGAGAGGGGAAAAAAACCCTGTTCTTTTGGCTCAAGCAAAAATAAAACTGTTTTCTGAAAGCCCTATTTAAAGAGTTCATTATCTTGCAGGCTGCTAACTGTATACTCTGCACCACACTCAATAAAAGCTTCATATAACTGTCTTTGAAATTAACAGCCACCTCTTGTGCTTTTCAAGTTATTAAAGACGTTGGCATGGTGGAGAGACTGTAAACTTTCTATACTGGTGATTAGTCAGCGGGACCACATCCCACCAAATCCCCCAGAGCGTTCCTAACAAAAAGTTCCTTGTGACCCAAGCGCCAATTTTTCTTTCTTGTCTGTTCATTCTAATTCCACTCAATTGCTCCTGAGCAAGCTGTTTTATTCCTGTCAACTTGTGTTATTTACTGGAGCCTGTCAAGAGGACTAAAGTGGAGGCTGATCTTATGTAGGAAGTTTTGAGACTCATTAAAACACTTTAAACAATCACCTATTGTGATAGTCACAGCTCTATGTGGGGTGGCCTTGCCTGGCTCATTGGGAGCTTGGATCACTTTATTTGCTATTTAACATTTCAGGTTAGAAGGACTTTTCTTGCCACAAAAATTTTGGATCTAGGGACCCAGGGCCTGGTCATTTCTGGGCAAGGATCTGAAAGCAAAGGGATTGTGTGTTGAGCAGAGGTGTTCATGGAACAGTTCTGTCCCTCACTGATGAGCTGAGGTACACTGGGGTCAGACCAAATAGCCAGAGAGCTTTGCTTCTAGAAGAGAGTGGGGTTTACCCAGGAGAGCGAGGGTGAGAGTAGCTTTCTCTAAAGATGTAGAGAACCTTCTTTGTTTCACTTTTAGTCCACTATTTATACAATAATTGATCAATTCATACAAACAGGGCACCAGGCTAGAGTCCCTGAGGATGTAAAGCTGACAATTGCAGTCTTCACAATATTAGAAGAAGTGTCCACTTATCGATGCCGTGAGTGTCAGGTGCCAGGTAGGTCAAGTGCAGTCAGAGCTCTGGGCCAAGCAACCTCATGCTGTCCACTCACCCACCCAGCTTCTTGCTCCCCACTCTTCTGCTCCATGCTCTGCTATACATTCTCCACTCTATAAAGAGTGTCTGCTCTTGGTTAAGCATTGGCAGGAACTCAGCCTGGACAGTCCCTGGCGTTGGCTCCTCAGAATCCATCAGGATTCTGGTGCTCCAAGCCAGTGTGGGAAGAGAGGACTCTTTGTTTCCAATTCCTATGATTTGGAATTTCTTACAGGGAATGGGGAGAAGCTTGCGAATATTCAATTGTTCTGAGATGCTCTAGGATCTAGTAAAGGCCAAGCATGTGGCCCACTGCATACATCACCTTCCACACCTCTAGAACATGATTTCCCAGGAGGGTCTCATCTGTTAGCACACGTCATCTTTATTGCAGGCTGGGGTGGTAGGGATCCTGGAGAAGCTGAGCAGGCAGGCAGGAGGAACAGTGGGGCTCAAAATCCAGAGCCATGTGTTCTTGGGCAAGGCTGAACTAAGTCAGCGTTTTCCACATTGTGTTCCTCAGGCAACAAGATGCTAACTTATACTCCAAGAGCAGATGGCTCCTCATGTACTCTAGGGGAAAGCCTCCCGCTGTACCCCCAGCTCTTAACCCAGCTTCCCTACCATGAGTTTGGAAAGTGCTAGACTGGTTGATTTCCAAGATCCCTCTTAAATCTTGAAATTCCAGGATGCAATGGATAGAGAACATGATGAAAAAAAAATACCATAAAGCTTTTACCCCAGGAAGTACTTTTCCATTCTAGCTGTGCATAATAATTGCCTAAGGAGATTAAAACCCCACAGCTTGGGGATTGTGGTTTACCTGGTCAGACACAAGCCCCAGCATCTGCATTTCTAACAACCCTCCAGGGGTCCTGCAGCACCTGAGAAGTTTGCTTAGAGTTTAGAACCAGATGCTTCCATGAGAGTGGAAGTTTTTCACATTCTCATTTCTATTCATAGGCTTTGGCCTATGGGTAACTGTGCCTAATGTGTTTTTAGGAGATATTTCACTAGAAATCAACAATTTTAGAGGCAGCAAAACAGAATTTGTCTTGTTTTGTTCTGTCTGGATTTAAACCTCAGACTGACACTCAAACCACATTCCAAAGGCAAACATCCTACAGCTTGGGTAATTGACAGGTCCCCACCAGCCTTAGCCATTGCCTGGAACCAGATGGAAAGAAATGCTAGCTGTTCACCTTAGGAGTGTTGGGGACCTAAAAGGGCCAGGGGCCTACAAGAGGTGGCTTCTTCTGTGTCCTCTAGCTGCAAGTAGAGCTGGCTCAGACTCTGGAGGTCTGCAGCCTCAGGCCAGATGGGCCAGACCTTAGAGGAGGACAGAGAAAGCAAGAGGTCAGGAAGAGGGTTGGACCGACACCCCAGGCCAGCAGGCTCATTCTCACAACCCAGGCTGAGTTTCTGAGTAAGAACACACACAGGAGGGCGGCTCGGCTGTCTGCCTGACCTTTAGGCAAGTGCTGTCCATTGACTGGGGGAGTCTGGTCCTGCTCAGGAGGACAAGCCAAAAGTGATGAATCTAACATGCGACTAAAGTTCAGGGTGAAGTGCAAGCCAAGGAAATAAGTCTTATTCCTACTACTCCCTCTCACATATTCTGCAATCCAGACAAATTTAATGACTCACTATTATTTAGACAGATCCTTCCCTCCTCTGTGCATTTGCTCCTGTTTTACCCTTCCTACCCCTGTCTAATGGACTCCTACACATACTTCAAGGCCTATGTCAAATACCATCTCCACTGTTCACCCTGTTAGGCCCAGTGATATGGCTCCCCTTGGGAGCTGCTGGAGAATGGTGCTTGCATCCATCATCATGCATTTTTTCTTATACAGTTGTGTTTCTTATTCCCTTCTGTTATAAGCATGGGGAGCAGAGTGACCGTGTCTTTGTTTTCTGTTAGCCCAAGCTTGTTTCAACATTGGGCTTTGCATATAGCAGGTACCCAATAAATGTTTATGGAATGGAAGTTAACGTGGGGCCAGCAGTAATTGGAAAGCCTCATGGCCCTTGCTAGCTGTCGATGGGCAATCCTCAGCACCCTCTTCATCTCTGCTGTCACCAGGCATTGACAGATGGCTAGGCCTCCTGAGCAGAGCCAGGGTCTTGACTGGAGGGTCTTGACTCCTTTGAATTATGGCCTCCATGTGGGGTTGAAAGACAATCCTGTCTGCATTGCATTTGGAATCCCCTTCAATACAGAATACAAAAAGGAAATTGATTCCACTGGGAGCAAAACTTGGGTATACACGTGGTCCACATTTTGCAACAGATGGGGAAATTATCTGTTTAATATGACTGATCATTTGTCATAATGTTACACATTACTTCTCATCTTCATTATATAAAGTTTTTATGTTTATAAATCTTATATTCTTAAGAAGAATTGTTTCCTGGGATGGGAGGGAGATCAGTAACTTATACAGACTTGGGGGTGAGACAGACCTGGATTTGAAACTTGATTAAATGACTTCATGGCCAGGCACTGTAATGGTTAATTTTATGTGTCAACTTGACTGGGTCACAGGTAATCGGTCAAACATTATTGTGGATATTTTGGGGGTGAGACTTAACATTGAAATGGGTGACTGAGTAAAGCAGATTGCCTTCCATAATTCAGGGGGACCCCATCCAATTAGATGAAGGCTCAAGAGAACAAGCTGGCTGGCCTTTGCTCAAGTACAAAGACTATTCCTGCCCAGCGATCTTCCCACAAAAACACCAACTTTCCCCCATCTTTGATGTTTAACTGGAACACCTACATTTTTCCTGGGTCTCAAGCCTGCTGGCCTCTGGACTATGATTTTCCCATCGTCTTTTCAGATTGCATACTTGGCCTACAGATCTGGGGCTTCCCAGCCTCCACAATTTTGTGAGCCAATTCTTTATAGTAAATCTATCTATGTACCTACCTAGTTATCATCTCCTATTGGTTTCTGTAGCCCACTAACTAATGCTGGCACCTTGGGCAGGTTGCCAAAGCTCTCTGAGTGGCAGTTTTCTCATTTATAAAATTAGGGCAATAATGCCGACCATGGTGTGAACTAAGCATATTAACCTTGCACATTCCTGGCATGTTGCCTGTCCCAAAGTAGGTGCTCAACGTCCACTCCTCCCTTCTCTCCCACTCCCCTGTTCTTCCTTCAAAATACACGGATGTTCCAAGATTTCTGCCACTGTGTGTTCTGAATCCAAAATGGAGGGAACGTGGTTCTAGCGTACTTATAGTGATAATCAATTAAATATTTGAAATTAGGGCTACCTCAGGAAATCCAAGAGGTATGGTCACTGTATTGAGTCTGTTTATTTGAATAAAATAAAACTTAAAAAGTAAAAACTAAAGTGGTTTTTGCTAAGTATTGAACCTAACACAGTGAACAAATCTCTACTTTCATTTGGGCTATGGAGACACCTATCAAGGGAAACTGAAGATCTTCTTGGTACTAGGATCCTGTCACAGAGGCACTTTTTCAGTTTTATCACCCCAAACTCGCTTATCCACATGGCTCAAAGGATGTTTGTGTGACATCTGCCCATCATAGTGTTCCATTTTTCATGAATACTTCTGGCTAAACACTTGAAGGAATTAGCATTCAACAGCAAGTAAGTTGTGCTATTTGCTCTATAACCAGAGACTCAAATTAAGAAAAACAAATGAGCTTACACAGGCGTGGGGTATTTCCAGTAGCTGGAAATTCCCACTGCTGGAAACCTAGTGAAATAGTCTCAATATAGCATTTTATAGGTGCTGTAGCAGAGACTGATTTAACCCCCAAAGACCAGAATAAGCCTGTCAGACCAAGTGTCTTTTAAACTGAAGGCTGAATGACTGTTTTAAGTCTCCAGGAGTGTGTGGTTGATTCTGTTACTAACAATGAAGTGCGTTCTCTTTCTGAGTTTCGGAGAAGAGAGGCCCATCTTCAATTCACTACCCATGCAAGTAACAGTGAGCATGGCTCCTCTTCCAAAGTCCCCATCCAAAAAGCTGACATCAGGGTTCCGAGACAGACTGCCTGTGGCTCACCCTAAAGAAGTGGACTTTGTTTTGACTGGGGCCCAGGGAACCAGATTTCTAGGGCTCTATCCCTTAAACAGAGTGTTCTGAATATGGCTTTGACAATTACTAGCAAAAGTGGATTTAACACACAGCCAAAATCAGCAGCTGTGTCTTTGCCACAGTTTGACCCCATCCTGCAGATGGACAGGCATCTTGTGTGATTACTGAGCATTAGCCACACAGTGAAATAAACTAAAGGTCTTCCCACTGGGGACATTTATGTGATACAGTGGACTGGGTTAGGCCTGAAAAAGAATAGCTGTGGTGTGCACTGCTTCCCAACCACTCGTTCCCTCTCCTTGACCTACCCTTTGTGGGAAGCCAGGAATGCTAAATATTCTTGTAGCTCTGCCCAGGCCTTTATTTTATTTACACCCCTCTGCCCCCTACCCAGCTCCCCAGCTCCAGCCCCATCTCTTCCCGCCACAGCTCAGGCATCCCTCCCCGGGCTCTGCAAAGACTACATTTTTTGAGAGGACACATCAAAGGTATTTCAAATAAAGAAAGACAAGAAGTATAACATAATGGCTGCCGGAGAGTGAACCATGCTCTGGCAAAGATAATGTGAGATTCCCACATGCTGGACTTCCTTCATATTGACCAACTATTGTCAGTTTCTAAGCTGGAGATTAAAATAACTTTTCAAAAAGTGAAATGAGATAGCATCCCATCCAGACTGAACAAGAGGTGGAAGGTCGATGGGCAACACTTTTAAAGATCCCACCAGCCACTTTGTGTATTTGTTTTCAAAATTAAGCCATTAGAGCCAAGCTGGTCTTTCATTTTGGGGGGTTCTTTTCTAATTCTAGAATCTCCTCTAACCACACGGGAAAGGCAAGTGGGAGTGTGACTTCTGCAGTCATCACTACACATTTATAAGGACATTTTCTTGAACAAGTCTGTTTTGCCCCAAAATACACCCTCAAAATCATTTCCAGGCAGTGTAACCCTGGAGGTGGAGCCTGGGGGAAGCTATAAATGTTTCCAGTGTGCCGTAATTGCAAACTTACTGAAGAGAAAACACAGACATCCTGAACAGGTCTCCTCCCACTAGCATGGCCATGTGTCCCAGTTTGCCCGGGGGTAGGCTCCACTTCTGTCTGCTAACCTGGCATGATTATTAATGGTGCCCTCTTTGGAAAGTGTTCAGTTTGGAGGGTAGATCACACAGTCATCCTGCCTCTCACCAAATGAACCACTTCAGATCCCCATTTTAAACTCTGTGCACAAATAACTGGTTCTTCAGCTGGCCTGGTGGTGGGCTCGGCTCTCTGAACAGGGCCCGGTGGCACAGTTATCTCAGATGCCAAAGCGCTGCTCATCCCTTGAGGCAGGTCCTGAGCTTTGTACTCCTGGCTGCATACTGCAAATGAGATTTTAAAAAACAAAAAACAATAACAACAACAAAAATTTGGCCGTGAAAGTCCAATGTTCGGCTTTGGAATAGAAGGCAAAGCTGACTGAAGTCCACTTCGCTCAATACCTCCTCTCCACCAACATCTGCAGCCTGAGCAGTGACCCTGCTCTCTGAGGTAGGCCTCTCTGAGCCCAGCGTTCCTTCTCACCAGAATGGGTGGAACATTCCTAGGTTGAAAGAAAAACACCACCACCCAATGTATCTCTATCAGCAAATGTCAAAAATTTATCAGAGTTGGCTTTGACCTGACTGCTTGCCCGATGCATTAAACCATGCACAGTTCTGGTGAGTACACGGTCATGGGAGAAATTTTGAAGAAGGGGGAGAGGAACAAGGGGATTGATTCATGGCTATATCTTAGATTCTGGGCTCAAGGCTTTCACTAAATTTGGGCCTAATGAATATGTGAATAATTTCATTGGTAGGGGAGATTTTTTTGTCCACTCTTAATAATAATAATTATTATTATTCTAGAGTTTTGTTTATCTTTAATAAAACTTCTTAGTAGCATAAGCACTCATTTCCAGGCACATTTTTCTGAAAATATAATATCTTGCTGTGTTTCCTTTTACTCCTTAGGCAAAGCTGACTTAGAACTCTTATGGTGTACATATAAAAACTAATATTTTAAAAAAACTCTGCTTGGGGTTGGGGTTGTAGCTCAGTGGTAGAGTGCTTGCCTAGCACTTGTGAGGCACTGGGTTCAATCCTCAGTACCACATAAAAATAAATAAATAATATATTGTGTCCATCTATAACTAAAAATGTGTGTGTGTGTGTGTGTGTGTGTAGCTCTGCTTGATTCGTATAGCATTTTAATTTTAGCTGAGGTTGATTTTAAATGGATTGAGTAGTGAAAAATGACTCTTCAATTTCTAAGCTCACTGTGACATTGATGAACAAGAGACAGATGGAGGAGATGGAGGATATATCATGAGAATTGACTGCCAATACCTACTCTCTTGAATTTGGGGTAACATTGCACAAAAAGAAGAGAGATTATTTTGGTTCAACTCTATGACTAAAAAAAAAAGTAAAGCAACACATGAATTATCAAACTTATCTACATTCATTTGTGTATACAATTATATCTAAAAAGGTTAAGATATAAGAGCATTGAGAATGTAAAAGCCTGTTGGTGTTTTTTATTGTTGTTTTTCAGTACTGGAGATTGAACCCAGGGGAGCTCTACTGCTGAGCTACATATACAGCCCTTTTTAATTTTTAATTTTGAGGCAAGGTGTTGTTAACTTGCTGAGGCTGGCCTTAAATTTGCAATCCTCCTGCCTCAGCCTCCCAAGTAGCTGGGATTACAGTCATGTACCATTTCATTTGGCAAGCCTGTTGGTTTTAATGTGGGTGTATTTTTCTTCCCTGTTTTGTACCTGGACTAATAAGTTGATGGTTAAACAGTAGAGCATCAATGGACTTTTCAACTGTCTCTGCATTTTGTACTCTACTTGGTAGAAATCATCAGAAAGAACACTCAAACAGTAAATACACAATTGGTTAGTTGAACCAACCAAAGTCCAAATTTTGGCACTTTACAAGTAGAGTGTATTTGTTCAATTAACAGTTTTTTGAATAGCAATTTTTCACATTTTTCTTTGCTAGGTACTTTATCATTTATTATCTCCTGGCTTCAAAGAACGCCTGCATGTATTTGCAGTGGAATTTGAGACACACAGCTGTTTACAGAGGGAGCTGGTGCTGAGGGCCTGCCTCCCATCCACTCCTCCCCTTCCTTCTGCTAATTAACATTCTTGACATCTGACTGGACAGTAGTATTTTAGAAGTCTCAGCCCCAACTCTTGTAAACAAATTTAATATTCTTGTTGTGAATTATTGCTCTCTTGTAAGAAATAAATCAGTACTGTCTCCAAACTAAGGAAAGTGTGGTTTATTTTGTGTAGTTCCAAGTCTCTAAGGTTTTTCTCGTTTTCTTTCTATTTGTGTCAGAATCCATCTAGGAATTTCTCCGTGATGAATCTGGGATGAAGTTATTCTGCTCTTTCCAAAAATAGCTCCTTTATGAAACAATTGGAATGCATTGTAGTTGTTTATTTATACATTGAGAGGGTATTTTGGCATGTGGTGTGTGTTATGGGTGTCATTCAGTCATGGTACCAAAATGGATGTAAAGAATAGTATAATTGATAAAAACCAGAGTGCTGCTCCTCCAAGGAGAGCACCATTTCAACCTGGACCAGTCTTTCTCTAATGCATCAGAAATCCCAGACTTACATGACTCCCTTATTCATATTATATATTTGTCGTCTTTTCAATAACTTAGAGATGTGACACAGTATTCAAATTGCTTTATTATTCCTTTGATAAAAGCTAACAAAATCCTACAATCAAGCTATGAATATACTAATGATTACCTAAAATAGTAAGGAGTATATAAACTTCTGCTTGTACATAATAAGGAATAGATCTATTCCTTGAAAGGCAAACATTACCAAAATATTAATAACAAACATGAGAGGATACTGCCGACATTAAACTTGTACATCAACAAACTTATTTCCTAGAATATTATGGCACTCTAAAATTATAAATTGAAATCAGGAACTGGGATGTATTTCAGCAAAGTGCTCACCTAGCATGCTTGGTGAGCACTTTGCTGGATTTGATCCCCAGTACTGCAAAAAATAAATAAGTACTTAAATTTTTTTAAAAGGAGCATATACATAATCACAATTTTTATTTACTGTATGCATTAGTTATTGGTCACTTTTAAACTGTTCCCCATATCTGTTTCACAAAGAATAATAGGTTTATTATTCAAAAATAACAGAGCAAATTCCAACTTTTTATTTACACAGTTTGATATAATTTCATGATCTTTTCTATTTTGAAATAGTTCTAGGCATAGTTGCAAAAATGGTACCTAAAGTTCCTTTTTGCCTTTCATCCAACATCCCCTGTTGTTGGCATCTTACATAATCACAATGATCAAATTGGTTAATTAACATTGATCCAATACAAATGACTCTAAAAGCCTTATTCAAATTTCAGCAGTCTTTTCATGAACGTCCACTTTTGAGTTGAGGAGCCAGTCCAGGTTCCCACATTGCTTCATGTTCTTTGAACATGCTCCCATTCTTTTTTGAGCTCTTCATAATTGCATATTAGCTCTTTTTGAAAGAATGATTAACTGGTTTTTATAACACTGTTACATACTCACCACAAGAAACCCAAACAATATAGAAAAAGAACAATTCAAAAATGACACTAAATGTTACCACTGAGAAAGAACAGTTACTAACATTTGGTGAAAATTGTTCCTGATATCTCTTCACAAATATATACAGTTAAGAAGATAGATAAATTTGTAGAATTTGGGTAAAATGGTATCAGTTTTTACAATGTAAGTATTAATAAAAAGCATTCTGTGCTATTTTTTTTTTTAAAAAGTATAAATATAATTCCACTTTAACAGAAGAAAAAGAAACTAAAACGTACAATCAGCCTTCTGTGTCTTCTGTGGACTCGACTATCCTTGGATCAAACATATTTTTTTAAAAAGTGTTTGTACTGAACATAAATAGACATTTTTTCCTTGTTGCTGTTGCCTAGATAATATAGTATAACAATGATCTACATGTAATTTACAAGGTATTAGGCATTAGAAGTAATCTAGAGATGATTAAAGTATACAGGAGTATTGCTTATGTTATATGCAAACACTGTACCACTTTTTTTAATGGACTTGAATACCATAGGTGTTGGTCTCCACTGGTGGTCCTGGAACCTAACCCCTGTGGATACTGGGGATAATGATAATTGATGTGATGAATTTCAGGTCAACATGCCATTACAAAGGACATATTATTTTGTAAATTAGCTCTTTAAAAGTGAGTAGAGATTTTGAAAAACACTTATATACTCATCAGTTAGCTTTTGTTGCCTAACCTATCACTCCAAAACACAGTGGCCAAGCACAAACACCACTTGTCACTGCTGACAAGTCCACATATCTGTGGGATGGTTCTGCTGATCAGGCTTGGCTGATGTGGGTGAACCCAGTCAGGACCTGAGTCAACTGGAACCTGGCTGGCCTACACTCATCTCCCTTGCATGTCTGGTAGTTGGTTATCTCTTGGAAGTGACAGTGGGAGTGACCTGGCTGTGCAATGTCCCCTGGGCCTGTAGGACTGCTGAGGGTTGTTCGCAGTATGGGAGAGGGATTGCAAAAGTGACAGTGGAAGTATGCAAGACATCCTCAGCCTAAGCTCAGAGCTGACACAACATCTCTTTCATCACAGGCTATTGCTCAAAGCAACCCACAAAACCAGCTTCGATTCAGGACTGGTTACATATATTTTTCTTATATTCTAGTGATGATCTTTCAAATATCAAGTTGTCATGAGAGCATTACTTTTTTGATCTACAAATTAAGCATTTTTTTCCCTATTTTAAAAATATATTGTTTCTTTTGTTCATTTCTTTTTCACAAACACCAATTATAAATAGAGTACAGGTTGTGATCATGTGGCTCAATGGGAGCTGCAGTTGACTGTCCCTTCTTATAAGATGAGAAAGTATCACACAGAATATCACTAGCCCAGGAAAAGATCAAAGTAGAGTCTCCACTGAATCTATATGGCCTTTGCACCATCGCAAAATAAGAATCATAAGTCAAACAATCTTAAGTATAAGATTTCTGTATGTTCTTAGAAAGTCTCCCCAGATATTTGCAGGCCTGAATCATTCATGTTATATGTACTTTAGATAAAATGTGGTCAGAGAGAACTTTACGGGTCACTCAGTATCTCTTCAGACATTTATTTTCTTGTAAGATTATCAAAATTTGTACTGCTTTCTATTTTCTCCACCCTTCTTCCCCTAGATTGTAAATTTCTTGAGGGAAGAGTTGTTGGCCAACTTAGATGCTGCTAAGTCCTCAGCATTTAAAAGCACTCCAAGCATTCGGGGGTATTCGGTTGTTTCTCGTTGAATGAATCAATGAATTAAAGTCCTGTCTAAGCTAGGGTTATTTTTATTTTGGTTGCTTATAATATGGTTTTCTTCTCTGCAATATTTTAAATTTACATTTATCTTCATTTTTAAAAAATATTATAGAGAACTTGTTAAACTCACCCTGCTTCTTTGGATGATTTCTTTTGTATTTTTTTGTTGTTTTTGCTCTCATCAAAGTAGGTTTATAGGGTGGTTCTTTCTGGTTTTCATCTCATATTCTTGTTGAAAAAGATGGATGTCTTACTCCATTTTCTGCAGCAATAACAGAATACCTGAGACTGGATAATTTATAATGTACAGAAACGTATTTGGCTGATGGTTCTGGAGGCTGAAAAGTTCAAGAGTGAGACACCAGCATCTGCTGAAGGTCTTCATGCTACATCATGCCATGGTAGAAAGGTGAAGGGCAAGAGAAGGGAAGAGCAAAAGGGGGCAGAGCTTACCTTTATGAAATACACACTTGGGATGTAACTCCCCCACTCCACAATAACAGCAATCACTATTAATGAGAGCTCTGCCTCTTATTAGGCCCCACATCCTAACATCCTAACCCTGTTGCATTGGGGATTGAATTTCTAACACATGGGCTTTGAAGGACATATTCATACCATAGCAAAGAAGGAAAGGGAGTACTGGGGACACACACACACACACACACACACACATACATATAAAAGAGCTGGTTGTGGTGGTGCACACCTGTAAACCCAGTGATTAATCAGGAGGCGGAGGCAGGAGGATATCAAGTTCAAGGCTAGCCTCAGCCACTAAGTGAAGCTCTAAACAACTTAGTGAGACCTTGACTCAAAAAGGGCTGAGAATGTGGCTCAATGGCTAAGCACCCCTGGGTTCAATCCCTAGTACCCCCCCCCCCAAAAAAAATATATATATATATTCAGAATATATTTCCTGCTATAGACCCTCACCAAAACTGTGATTTTCCTTAGCCTGGAAATGTATATCCCCACTCAATTTTTGGTATTAAAGAGGTTGATAATTTGGAAAATGCTTTCTTCCGCTTCTTCATTTTACTTTACCTTTGGACATCTTTATAGTTAGGGGACTCATGGTGCATAAAAATCACATGTAACCCTGGTTCCTCTTTTTTTCTACCCATGATACCCTGAGTTGCCACACCGGGTTCCTATGGGGAGAGTTCTCTTCTGCTATGGCCCTCTGTGCCCCTAGGTCTTATGTCACATAAAGAATCATTGGATGACCTTTCAGGGTAGTCTCACTTGCTTTGGGGGAAATGTTCATCTTACCCAAGGTCTGAGGATATGTTGTTAGTTCTTTGTGTTCTTCCTCAGTTTTGAACCAGATTGCACAACATTTGGCAGGTTTGCTACATGGTTTGTGGCTTAAGATTATAGTCATATCCTTATTTCATTGGCAACTAAAATATTTTTGTTTGTTTGGATATTTTTAGATTTTTGAAGAAAGGGATGGGGGAATTGATGTTGATACACCATGATCCTTCACCAGAATTCATTTCGTGCTCCTTCAATTGCATTAGGCCAATTTGTGTTATGAAATGTAGGGAAGTGTCATGCACCCACCAGGTTTAGGACTTAGATCTGAATTTTTATAGTTTCTTTAAATTTTTGCCATACAACTTTTCATCCACCACTTTCTTCTCCATTCCCTTTGCCTTACCCCCAGTGCCTGGAGGATAGTTTGTTGTTTGTTCTTGTCGCTGCCTCGTGTAGCCTCAATATTCTTTCCCTACTTGTGGCAAGAACTTTCCTATCCCTTCATCTCTTTAACACCTCTCCATTAAGCCCCCAACTTGCAGGGTCTCAAACGAGCAGTGAGCTGAATATCACCACCATAGGAATGACATTCATCATCACCTCTGTGTAGTGAACATTTATTTTATGGCAGTAATGCCGCCAAAGCTTGTCTGTCCATTAGGTCTCCAGTAACCCAACAGAACCAATAGAATTGCAGGCAATTTAAATGTAAGATTCAATTTAAATGTGAAAAAATATTTTCTTAAACTGGCTCTAGAATTAAGTTTAGAGATACCACTGTATTTGTTCAAGAAAATACTTCGAAAGAGTCATGGGGTGTTGAGCTTTTGGGATATCAGAAGAGGAGATGGGGGGCAGGAGAAGAAGGAAGAAGTTTTGTGGTTTTGCTACTGGAAAGAAATGTTGAGAGTAATGAATGGAGAGGAGAGGGAGCCACCACTATATATATATATATATATATATATGGTGCAGAGGTCAGACCTGACAAAGAGCCAACAAATGTCCTAGGGCTGCTTCATTCAAAGTATCAGCCCTGTCACTCCTGTACACGCTGTAGTCCTTTGCTGGGTCTGTCTCCAACCCCATCTCTTCAATTCAGCTGATGCACACAGAAGAGAGTTTACTGTGGTTTTATAAGAGGACCAAGTTTCCCCATTTCAATCAGTTTCAAGAGGCAAAACTATATGGGTCAGGGGCTTGGGATACAGAAAGGATATGAGGCTAGAACCTCTGAGGAACTGGAAAATTCCTGATGGCAAGGGCCTTGGAATTGTATTGGCTAAGGCATTGCGGTGGGAGCAGGAGACAGGGGGATGCATTAAGTTACTGTTTCCTCTGTCTTCAGAGAGAGGTCACAGTTGACATCTGGGCTTTATGTAGATAAGGAAAAGGAGACTCAGAGAAAGCCAACAACTTGCTTTAGGCCTCAACATATGGAATGTCTCCATGCTATTTAGCAAACATGGCCTGAGTTCCTTTCTGCTCAGGGTATTTCCATCTACTGAATCCAGAATGTTTTGCCCCTAGCTATGTGCATTGCCAGCTCCTTATCCTATAGAACTCTATGCAAATCATATCCTCTGTCTAGCCTTCCCTCACTGCTTATCAAAAGCAGTCACCAAAAAACCTCCCTTCATATCCAACCTCCATCACCTCACCATGCTTTATTTTTCTGGAGAACAGCATTTATCACCACCAGGTATATCACATGCTTATCTGTTAGTCTAGTTCCTCCAAAAGGATGTCAGCTTCATGAGGACAGGGACTTTCTTATTCACCACTGTACCTATGGTGCCCAGTACTGAGTTTAGCATTTGGATGGTGCTCAATAAAGATCTGATAAATATGCTCAATATTCATTGGCTGCCTTCTATAATGTAGGCCATAGACTCTTGGATTTATAATTCCCAACTGATCAACTGCAACCCAGCCCATTGGTTTCTAAGACAGCCATGAAGACCACCTCTTTTCTTCAAAACTGAGCCAATTGTGCAGTGTGCCTATTCTCACAAATACCTGCATCTACTTCTTGGTTTAATTTGAAGAGTACTTCAGGGATATTTGGCTAAGACTTTCCACTACTTCAACCAAATACTGTCCATCTCAGACCTGGCATTTTCCCCTACAGGTGAGCTCAGAGCATCAGAACTGGGTTCACAATGCAGAGCTAAAGAGATGGAAAATCTGAGCACAGAGTAGTGTAAGGAAGTGCTTAAGAGAAGGGTCTCTGGCTCCACATTGCATTGAGTCCTGGATTTTCCACCTTCGCAATCAAAGTACTTTCCTTATAGGGCAGTTATGAAGCTTCCAACACCATGTGTGGAGCAGTATAGCAAAAGCAAAGGGTCTGTGTAGACCACCTGATGGGCTTTAGTCCTGCTAAGTTAAAGACTAAATTTAGTCTTGCTAAACTTAAATCAGGGAACACTCCCTGGAAGAAAGGACTCTTCACCAGAGTTTTAAAGGAAAAATCAAAGCTTGAATTGAAGGAGCAGATGGCCATGGAAAGGAATTCAGACCGATAACTGAAAAAGCCATAGTGGACTTCAGAAAGGAGATGTTTCTCAGTTGGAGTGACTGGCTTGGTCAGCTTTCTCTCACTCTAACAAAAAAAAAAAAAAAAACTAAGAAAACTAACTTATAAAGAGAAATGGTTTATTTGGACTTTTAGTTTTGAGGTCTCAGTCCATGACCACTTGGCTCCATTGCTTTGAACCTGTGGCAAGGTGGCATATCATAGTGGGCATGTGTGGTGGGGTCAAACCACTTGCCTCATGACCAGGAAGCAAAGAGAAAAGAAAGGGATGGGGTCCCATGATCCCCTTTGAAGGCATGCCTCCAGTGACCTAGGGACATCCTCCTAAGCTCCACTTCTTAAAGGTTCCACTGCCTCCAATAAATAGAGCCACTATGGGGACCAAGCCTTCAACACATGGGCCTTTGGGGACACTCAACCAAGCCATAGCAGTGACATAAGTGAAAAAGAGGGGCTGAGCCAGAAACTGGTTTCTGTCCATACACATGAGCTGTATACATTCAGGTCAGTTTCATCCTATCAGAACCCATTTCTCATCTGTTAATCACCCAGCAGTTAAGCCACACATATACATTTGTGTAAATGTTAAGTGGTAACAAGCAATATTTGTGAAAATGTTTATCAACTGTAAAGAAGTTTCCTCATGCAGATTGCTGATATCTGTACCAGGAACCTGGTGGTGCGATAAAGGAAAGGACTCTGGAGTTGGATTAGAAAGAACTGGTTGAAGGGCTGGAGTTGGGGCTCAGCAGCAGAGCGCTTGCCTAGCATGAGTGAGACACTGGTTTCGATCCTCAGCACCACATAAAAATAAACCAATAAAATAAAGGCATTCTGTCCATCTACAACTACAAAAAGAAAGAAAGAAAGAACTGGTTGAGTCTGTTCCCTGAGACATCGAAACTTTGTTGCATTGGCTAATATTTCACTCTTTCTGAAGCTTTGTCTCTTGTATGAAAAAGGGGGTGCTTGTGAGGATTTGAATATATCCAAAGAGCCTAGAAAAGAACCTGGCACTTCATCTCCATCATCATCATCATGGCCAGTGTTAGTTTGAGCATTCACCACCTGCTGGACACTGTTCTAAGAGAGTCATGTGTACTTTAACTTACCCAAAGTTATATAGGTAGGAGTGATGGAGTCCAAATTGGAACCCAGGCAGTGAAACCCAGAAAAGGGGGTAGCTATTGACAATAGTTCAGATCTGCTACTGAGGTAGGACAATTTTGGAGAGATCCTTTGTGAAATATGTGAAATAACGGAATTCATGTTTTCCAGTGCTAATGAAAAACAGAAATCCCTTATAAAGATCCTTGGGTCCTTCTCAACTGCTTTATTATTTTTTTTAAAACGGAATTGATTCACTATTTCAGGGAGAAAGGAAGTTGAATTAACAATGGAAACTGAAACACCTGCTTTGACATCTAAGCTCTCCTCCCTATTTATAAAATCCCTGAAGACAATCCTAGTTAGTTTTGGGTTTGTCTCTAGAAGCAAAGGAATGTCTCTCCACCACAAGGACTAGGCAATAGGCTAGAATGGAAACTTAACTGAGTAAGGAAGTAAGCTAACTTGCATTAGTTGAAAAGGTGAGAAACTCTGCTCCAGAGCAGAGGCAAGCTGGTTCACTCCGTGGAGATCTGCTTTTGCATTCTTCTATCCACATGTGAGGCCATAAATCCACAGGGCAAGAGAAAGTTTAGCCATGTGGCTTCAACCTTATGCAACTTCCTCTGGAGGAATCATATGCCTAATTTGTAAATTCTTCATGCTTGGCCTCCAGGCCATAGGTCAGAGCCAAACAGTGGGTAGAAGATACTAGTCAGCCCTTGCAAAAGACCTCTTTCCGTCATTCGGTGAGAGTTGAAAGTCTCTTAGTGGGATGTAGTCACTTCATTCCATGCTATTCTTTCCCTCTTAGGTATTTCTCATGAGTGTAAAATATCCACAGCGATATACACATGCAGTGAGCCAAAGATCCTTCGTCTGTGTCCATCCACAGCACCTCTGAGGAGCCACGTTGACAATGCCTGCCTGAGTCCTTGCCAAGTTTGAGACTGTGCAGTACTGATTAAACCTTCTTCATTGTCTTATCAAGATCATCTGCCTGTGGAAAGGGCCATTAAAATAGTCAGATTTTGGAATGCCACATGTCTAGAGAGTTGCTAGAAAGAATTCATCATAAAAATAAAATATCACTTTTTTTTTAAAAAAGCAACAACAGAAATAAAAACATAAATTAAAGCAATAAATATATATCTACTGGAAATGACTGGGGCAAGAGGGAAGGTCCTTTCTATATGCCCAACTGAAAGTTCTATGAAGTTTGGAGCAATCATATTTATAGCAGATATAAATTAAATTAACTGAGACCATAAAATAGAGCAACTGTTTTTCATTTCCACTCTTGAGAAAACAAGAGGAAAGGGTGATCAATGCTAAGGAAGACTTCTTCTACCAGTGTCCATAGGGATGATTAGGAAGTGCTGAGAAGCCATCTCCTCTGATACATGTTTAAAGAGCAAAAGATAATATTTTACATGCACTTTGTAGTCCTTTGTACTTCACCAAGGTTGTAGCTCCTCAACTGTAAATAAAGGGAGCTTCTCACCTAAGAGCTACAAAAATACAAATGCACATCTGTGACAATTGTGAAAACTAATTAACAATGGTTAATCCAAAGTGAAAATGAGCATCTATTCCTGTGCGACTGTAGCTTGGCTTAAGAGCAGGGAATTGAGTGATTTAAGGGGATCTCTGACCCGACCCCATAGTCTACAAGCCCGTGATTAACAGCAGAATTAACCAGACACACATGATGACTGGTCATCCTGTCTCAACTGCTGGGCTTTCCTTCTCTAAAACTCTGTGTTTGAGAGACTCATCCAGAGCATATGCCTTGCCCACCTGCCCTGCACCATCACCAACTGCCCCCACCCTCCAGCAATCTGGAGGCAGCAAATGGAAGTACAAACAACAAGGAAGAAAAGGATGTGATATTTTAAATAATGGCAGGAATTCAAAGTCATTCTATAAACCATATTGAATTCTGCAAGTTTAATGAAGTTTTGATTAATAAGAATGATTCAGTCATCTGGGATTTTGGTTAACTCCAATAAACTGTATAAGCATCTTCAACTAACAAAGTTATCTGAGAGTTTTTATTTTTGTTGTTTTTTTTTAATTTGGTAGAATGTTCTATTTATTGTGTTTTAGTGCTGAATGTTTTCCATACAATGGTTTTTATATTGTGTGTGTGTGTGTCTAGTAATATATGAAGAAAAATCATGAACCATGACTAGGAGTTATTTATCCAAGAATTCAAGGTAGTTCAACATTCAAAAATCAATCTATGTTAGACCCTAAGTCAAAACCCACATGGTCTCTCAATAGGGGCAGAAAGAACAATTGACAAAATCCCTCAACAAATTATAAATAGAATGGAAATTCTATTCTTGATAAAGGAATCTACATTTTTTAAAAAACCCACAGCTATTTGTAATGTTGAAAAATTGAAAGCTTTCTTTCTAAGATAAGGAACAAGACGAGGATATCTAATACTTTTTATTATTTTAATTGACACATAATAATTGTACATATTCATGGTAAAATATTTTGACACATGTATACAATGTACAGCAACCGAATCAGTGTAATTAGTACATGTATCACCTCCAAGAGTTATCATTTCTTTGTGTTGGAAACATTTGAGATCTTTCCTTCTAGCTACTTTGAAATACACAAACAATTATTGTTAACTATAGTCACCCTATTGTGCTATGGAACACTAGATCTTATTCTTCCTCTCCAGCTGTATCTTGTACCCGTTTGCCAACTCTTCTCCATCTCCCCTTCCCAGTCTCTAGTGACCATTATTCTACTCTCTGCTTCTATGAGATCAAGATTAGCTTTTTTAGCTTCCACACGTGACTGAGAACATGGAGTATTTGTTTTATGTGCCTAGCTTATTTCACTTGACATGTCCTCCAGACTCATCTGTATTGCTGCAAATGAGAGGATTTTTTCCCTTTTTATGACTGAATGATATCTGTTTGAGGGGAGTGACTTTTTTTTTTTAATACATTCACCCATTGAAAAACACCTAGGTTGATTCCATGACTTAGCAATTGTGAATCAGGCTGCAATGAACACAGGAGTCTAGATGTCTCTTAAGCATACTGGTTTCACACTCTTGCCCCTTCTATAACATTTTCAGGAAGTTCTGGTCAGGGAAATTGGTCAAGAAAAAGAAACAAAAGACATTCAGCTTAAGCAAGAGTTGATATCTTAGTCTTGAGACTGAAACAGGGCAGGCCAGCAGGTAAAACGGCCTTCCTCAAGGCTGCATGACCGTCTTGAGGAAGAATTTCTTCTTCTCCTGGACACTCCCATTTTAGCACATAAGGCCTTCAGCTGACCGGATGAGGAGCATCCATGTTATTGAGGAGACTCTTTTACTTAGAGTCAAATGACTCACTGTAGATGATAATCACATCTACAAAATACCTTCACAGCAACATCTGACTTGTTTGATCAAATGACTGGGCCCTAAAGCCAAGCCAAGTGGCCATGTAAAATTTAGTTGTAACAAGGATGCCAAGACCATTCAATGGGGAAAGAATAGTTTTTTTCAACAAATGGTGCTGGGGAAACCAGATAGTCATATGCAAAAAAATATAAAAATATGCAACCTCACACTGCATGAAAAATTTAATTCAAAATGAAACATAGATCTAAGTGTATGAGCCAAAACTAGAAAATTAGAGAGTGAATTGTGACCTTGGATTGGGGAACTGTTGATTAGATATGACACCAAAAGTACAAGCAACAAAAGAAACTTCTGTAAAGTAAAAACTTTGTGCTCCAAAGAATACCATCAAGGAAATTTTAAAAACACCCACAAAGTGGGAGAAAATACTTCAAAAAAAAATGTATCTGACAAGAAGCAAGATATGCATCCAGAATATGTAAAAGACTTTTACAACTCAATAATAAGACAAATAGCCCATATAAAAATGGGCAAAATATTTCTCCAAGGAATATATACATATGGTGAATGAACACATGAAAAGACGTTCAACATTACTCATCAAGGAAATGCAAGTTAAAACCACTCCAAACTCAATTAGAGTGGCTACAATCAAAAACAGAAAATAGCAAGTATTGGCAAGGATGTGGAGGAATTGGAACCCTTATACATTGGCGGGAAGCATGAACAATGGTGTGTCTGCTTTGGGAAACAGCTTGGCATTTCCTCATAATGCTAAGCATAGCATTGTTATAAGACCTAGCAATTCCATTCCTAGATGTATGTCCAAGAGAACTGAAAACATATGTCCACAGATATTCATTCATTCATTCACTCATATCTCTCTCTCTCTCTCTCTCTCTCTCTCTCTCTCTCTCTCTATTAGCAGCATTAGAATTAGGCAGTCTGTAACGGCTTATGGCATACTCCTTTTTAGCTCAGTTTATTTTGGATAGCTTTCCATGTCAATGCATATTCGTTTACAATAGTTTTTTTTTTCTTTTTCTTCAGTCCTGGGGATTGAACCAAGGGGTACTCTACCACTCAGATACATCCCAGCCTTTTTACAATTTTTTAATTTTGAGATCTCACCAATTTCTGAGGCTGGCCTTGAATTTGGATCCTCCTTCCCCAACCTGCTAAGTAGCTGGAATTACAAATGCCCACCAATGCCCTGGGCCTGACAATAGCTTTCAAAATGAGAGAGTAGCATTTCTTGGTATTGATGTATAAAGTCTGGTATTATCAACAGGAGTCACCTCTTTCTCCTTCCACCCTTAGGTGAGTCCAAGATGTCTTTCTAAGAACACCATATTGACTTCCTCCCCTTTCCCTCATCTTTTTTTTTTTTTTTTTTGGCACCAAGGATTGAACCCAGGGCACTTAACCACTGAGCCACATCCCCAGCCCTCTTTATATTTCTTTTTTTCATTTTATTTTGAGACAGGTTCTCGCTAATTTACTTAGGGCCTTGCTAAGTGGCTGAAGCTGGTTTTGAACTTGTGAACCTCCTGCCTCAGCCCCCTAAGCCACTGGGATTACAAGCATGCACTATCTAGAGATTTTTTCATCTTGCTTGACAGAAACTTTATGCTTGTTTATTAGTAAGTAACTACCAACTTCCCTTTCCCTCCAATCTCTGGCACTCCCCTTTCTCATTCATTGATTCTATGAATTTGACTATTTTAGATAGTGTGCATAAGTAGCATCTTTCAATATTTGTCGTTCTGTAACTGACTTATTCTACTAAGCACAATGTCCTCAAGGTTCACTCATATGGTTGTATATCACAGATTTACCTCTTTTCAAAGCTGAATGGGGGACTGGGGACATAGCTCAGTTGGTAGAGTGCTTGTCTCACATGCACAAGGCCCTGAATGGCTTTCCCTTGTATGCATGTACCACATTTCTTCTGTTGATGAACATTTCCATTGTTTCTACATCTTGCCTATTGTGGATATTGTGATAGCAACTACAGGAGTGCCGATATCTCTTCCAGATCTTGATTTTAAATGGCCACCAAGATCAAGTTGCAAGCAAAGTACTGTAGAATAAAAGATGTGCAGATGGTAGAGACTTGCCTCAGGTGATCTAGAATCTAGTAGAAAAGGGAAATGTGGGAGACCTGAATGTACATAACCCAAAATATGTCCACAACTAGCTCCTACCATCTTTCAGTTGCTGGCCCAAGTGACTTTGACCATTTGCTCTTGACCTCACTTAGATCCACCTGACCTTTTCTGGCAGATGCAGGACAAAATGGCGAAAGTAACTTTGGACTTTATAATCTGTGCTGTTCTAAGAAGAAAGAGAAGACATTTTCTGGGGATAGCTATAAAAATTAATGCAGGGAGGCATTTGAACTACTCTTGACTTCAAAGTAGGATGTCTATGGCAGCGATGGAGGAAGCAGTTGCTCTGGTCAGGAAAAGCAGCCCAGACAAAGGCATGAGCTGGGAAAGCTTGTGGCATTTGGTGGGCCATGAGATATATGATAAGAATAAGGAAAAAGCAGGTGGGAGGGAGTGTTTGAGAAGTTAGATAGGACCCGGGCTCCATCACAGAACTAGCGCATTTGAAACACTTGCTTTTGTGTGTGTGTGTGTGTATGTGTGTGTAAAAGAAAAACATATAATAACTTACTTTTAAATTTGTTAATTTGGAAATTTGTTAGAAATGCAGATTCTTCCTATCCTAGACCTACTGAAAAAGACTGCATTTCAACAAGATCCTCAGGGGACTCATGTCACGTTGAAGTTCAAGAAGCCCATGTATATAGGACTTTCAACGCCAAGGTAAAATTTATGCATTTAGTTCAACAGCCGCTTGGAATCAGACAGCCAATTCCCTGAGAGCATATATTTTTGTCAGATAGAAAAATGAAGATAAAATATTTGCCCCAGTTCTTATCATTGGTAAGTGCTTTGTGCTTTGTCAATGTGAAATACTGTGCTCTGTGCTAAAAGATGAGTTTTTTTAAAAGTGTGTAAAGTGAACTGTGGAAACCACCAAAAGATACTGGGAGAGGTAGAGTAAGAAAGACTTCCCAGTGAGGATTTGAACATAGTCTTTATTTAGTTTCCAAGTCCCTCTCTCCCCACAGACTCACAGGAGACCTCCTCTGCTTCATAAGATAGAACGGCACAAAATGACCTGTTATCCAAAGTGCGGGCAGTCCATCTGAGCAAGAACAAGCCCTGACATCCTGGAATTCCCACCCCTTGGTACACTGTGTTGGGAACACCTAGGGCCTCCAGAAAAATCCTCCCCACACTAGCAACCTTCCTGCCAGCCTCATACAGTAACGACTCCTCTGAGAGCAATGGTGTTCTCTTATTTGCCTAATTCAAGGCCCAGTTTTGTTTGTTGAGCCAGGATAACCACCACTATCTTCTTTTCATTTTCAAAATTAGCTAAATTATCCAGCCACATGTCTTGCAGGTATAGGGCAGGAGAGAGTTCTGGAATGCCTGAATTAAGATCCTATCTCTGCTACTTACTAGCTCTGTGACCTGGTAAGCCACCTAAAATCAGGATGTTAATTAACAACACTAGCCTCGTGGGATTGTTGTGAGGATTAAATGAACCAGTGCATAAAGAAGTCTTACAACGGCACAGAGCAAAGTAAGGGTCATTTAGTGTTTACTATTAGTATTGATATTGTAGTATTGATTTGTTGATCAACTATAGTTGTCTAAGTGTTTCATGATATCCCTTCTTCTCCCTTGAGTTCTGTGAGGTGGGAGAGAAATACTATTTCCTCTGTTTTCCAGCATGGAAAATTGAAACTCAGAGAAGACAAAGGATGTGCTTACCATCAAACGACTAATAGATGACAGCATTCAACCCAGGAATTCTGATACCCCCTATCCAAGCTCCACTTTCAAGGCTGTGTTTCAAAGAGTTCCCCTGTTGCTTGAAGAAGTTTTAGCCTAAATCAGAAGTTCTCAGTGGTACATCGTGAAAATTTGGAAGTTGGTGTTGATGCTTTGGTGTGCCTATCTCTCCACTGTTACTTAAAAAAAAATAGATAACTTTGAAAGTATTTTCTGTTTTTACTGGATTGGTCCAAGTGTCCATGTAGGTGTTGAGTAGCCCTATTGAAGTAGCTGGAGGGAGTCAGGGAAGGTACTGGTGACTGAGTCTTCCAGCCATGCCCAGTTCAGCACACCGGCCACTTCCGGGGTGTTATTGACCATCACATGCAGTTCATGGTGGTGCTTATTCTTAGTCTCACATGATTTAAGTATTCTGTAATTAATTATTTATTAAAGGTCTGAAGCATAAAGGACACTCACATTGCACACAAGTTAATAAAGAGCATAAAAGTAATAGTCATTCTATAAACTGGCCTCCTGATGTGACTTACCAAGTTTAATTGTATTCATCTTTTCAAAATTCTCATTAAGAAGTCCGCAGTACTTCAAATACCAGTGCTGAAAAAAGAAACTACACAATATTCAGTTTGGCTTGTCTGGGGGGATAATATTAGTAGTATTATGGGATGAATTGTATCCCTCCCAAATTCTTAGGTTCAAGTCCTAAGCCTTGCAATGTGACTGTATTTGGAGACAGCATCTTAGAGAGGTAATTAAGTGAAAATGAGATACTAGGATGGTCTGGCATCCAACACGACTGGCATCCTTATGAGTAGAGAAGATAGGACACAGGCACAGAGGGAAGGCCACCTGAAGGCACAGGAGAAGGTGGAGATCTGCAAACCCAGGAGAGAGGCCTCAGAAGAGACCAACCTGCTGACACTTTGATCTCAGGGATCCAACCTGCAGAACTGGGAAAGTAAAGCTCTGTTATTTAAGGACCCAGTTGATGAGACTTTGTTATGGTAGTCCTAGCAAACCTGTGCCAATATCTAAAATTAGATAGTGTTCACTGTATTCTGGATATTTTGACACATGTTTACAATGAGTTTTCTCAATGAAACTTTCTAACAACTCTCTAAGATGTGTTCCTGCTGTCTCCTGATAGTAAACTGAGAAAGAAAAGGTATAAATGAGACACACACAGTTTGCTCAGTGTCGCACAGTAAATTATCAAAAGTCAGATTTAAATACAAATTGTCTAACTGTCCATGCTGGTAACATTGATATTAACAATATCCATGTGTCATTTGTAAAGAAGTATTTGCAAATCCCAGTCTTAAAATGCCTCTCTAATCTTTCCATTTAAAACCAAAATATAAAAAATAAATTCACAGGAATTATTTTATAATAATAATATGAAAAAATATTCCAAACTGGCAAGGAAAACACTTTGACATCATTAGATGTTAAATATCAATTTACATTTAATATGCATTTGTGATTCAGACCATGTTTTCCTATGTTAAAAAAACCCAATTGAAAATGGGAAACTAAAAATAAATAGGTTATTAATGATGGTGGAATGTGATGATTATTATTATCCAAAGTACAGGTATGAAGACACGAATTGGTGTGAATATATTATATATACAACCAGAGATATGAAAAATTGTGCTTCATATACGTAATAAGAATTGTAATGCATTCCGCTGTTATATATAAATAAAAAATAACAAATAACAAATAAATAAAGTATATACATATATATAAACAATAGCTTAAAATAAAGATCGTCATAGAAATACATATATCATTATACTTATATCAAATAAAAAATTACATGCATTGCACTGTATCATATCCAAATAAAATTCACTTTCCCATTCATTCATTTACTCCACTAAGCTTTAACTATGTTCCAAGCAGTAGACTAGGCACTAGCGATAAAAAGATGACGAAAAATACATGGGTTCTGTATGTGTGGGGTTTATAGTCCAAGACTATAATCAGTATCAATAAAGTAACAAATCAATGGGATCATGGTAAGCTGTGAGGGTGCTGAGAAGTAAGTGAGCCAGGATGAGCAGCCGTGGCCAGTGAACTCCTCTAGATATGGAGATGGGGAAAGCTCTGTTACACTTAAGCCACAATTTGAAGGAAGAGATGGAGCTGAACTGAAGGCAAGATCATCCGGGGTGAGGAATCAGTGATTTTGAGCCCCTGAATTCAGAGGAAAGAGCAGTAAGAGAGGAGATGATGGGAGGCCTGGGCCCTGGATCATATGGGGCCTGGGTGCCATTGTGAGTTCCTGAAAGCAATGGAAAGCCATAGAGGTGTTTACATGAGGGAGTGACAAGTGACACGATCCATTTTGAGAAAGCACTTCTGCTGCTGTGTGGAGACGACTGCAGGAGGAAAGCATTTGTGGGGAGACCCCATTAGAGACTCCAGCCACATACCAGGCATCAATGCATTTTCTACAGAGTGGAAGCCAAGACAAAAAGGAGATTAATTTGAGATATATTTTGCTGATAGAATTGATAGGACTTGATAACAAAACATGTAAGAGTCTAGAGGATGGTAAAGGAAAGAGAAGAGTCAAGGATGATCCCTAAAGCTTTGGAAAGAATGAGGGGTCCCAATTCCTGAGATGAGGTGTGAGTGTGTATGTGAGTGTAGAGTGGGTGCATGAGGGGGTTGCAGAAAGATGCTCTCTAGGCCTAGTGCTGCAGATCCCTGAGGACATCAAGTCTCAGGCTCCTTTCGTTTTTCTGCTCTGCTGTCTTAGCATATGGTCATCATCTCATGGTCACAAAATGGTTGCTGCACTTCCAGCCTTACATCCATGCTGAAAACAGGAAGATGAAAATAGAAAAAAAGAAAACTTTCCCAGAAATCCTTATAGACTTCCTCTTATATCACCTTGGTTAAAACTGTGCCCCAAGTCTCCTCCTTGTTATAAGGAGTAGAGTGGAAATTGATACAATTGAGTCAGTTAACCCCTTAACAAAATCAGAGTTCCATTATCAGGATGATGCAAGAATGGATAATGGGAGGATAACAAGCAGCATCTGGTAGCCCACCTTCTGCTTGAGTTAGCTTGTGCATCTGAGAAGGCTGAAGGACAACATTGTTTTTAATTCACATGAGTCTCAATTCTTTAGAAGTAAGTAAAATGCATGAGTGCTGGCAATTCTGGACCAGTCCCCTATCAGATAAGAATCTTTGCTTTGTAAAAAGACCAGTCTTTTTTTTTAAAAAAAAAAAAAAAAAAAGAAAGAAAGAAAGAAAAGAAAGAATGAAAAAAGACCAGTCTTCTATCTTTGTCCTCCTGGCTTTCTCCTAGGAGCATCCCTCAGCACCAGAGTGACAGAGTCATGTGGAAGGATGGCCATTGGGCTTGGTGTTGTGCCATTGGTGTGTTCACACCAAATGTCCCGAGGGGATAGCATGGCTGAATTGAATATTGCTCCTTTTATCTTACATACAGCCTATGATTCTTGGAAGGCAAATGCTACATTAGGTCAGTCTCCTCATTTTAGACTCCAGGGCAGTCCAGGGGACCCAGGAACATCAGCCAACCTCCTTGGAATGCTGAAGCATTAGTCTCTGTGCATTATAGGGCACCTCATACCTGAACCTTCTCTTCCCTGGCATAAAGCAGAGGCCCGTGGAAACACCAGCCCAGTATCCTTGCGTGCATATAGACTGGGCTCTGGGAAAATCAATCTGGAAACATTTAATAAATTTGCAGCCCAAGTGCCAAATACTTTGTTTAGGAGAAAGGATGTTCACTTTATTTTATTTTTTTGTCCTAAAGAAAACTTCTAACTGAATATAAAACAACTTCCCCGGTATACTCATCATACCTGATAATAAAAACAGTCTTCTTGGAGGGGAATCTGTGGTCTCCTGAGAAGATCTTGGGCCAACACTGAAAGGGGAAGAAGAGAAAAGAAAAGGAAGGGAGAGGCTTTTTGTGTGTTGAATCACAAACCACTGTTCCTCTGGAAGAATTCCAACCATTGAGTGCCCTGTGAAGTTTACCCTGGTGAAAATAAGAACAATCGAGACAATACAAACCACCTCCAGAGGCTCCCGACTGCGATCTGCTGAGCACCTCAAGCTATTTTCCAAATGCTTGGGGATTGGCTCGTGGTTGGGAAGTTTTCCTGAAGGTTTGTCTAAAGGCTCTTATTTTCATTCCCTCACTTTGCGGTTCGTATCCGGCTAATGCATTTGCTCTGAATCCTTCATTTGATACTTGTGAGGTATTGTCAAATTCTGGAAGTGCCCATTCCCCTCATGTAGTGGCCAGAAATTCCAGAATGTCATCCATGATTGCTTTGCAGAGCAGGTGCCCTTCCCTTCCTCTTTGTCCGTTTTCAGGGATAAGGAAGGCTGTGAGGAGGGTGGGGACCGGGTCCCATGTGGTACTGCAGAAGGATGTGGGCCTGCTGACTTTGAGAAACAAAGCCTCAGGGTGGAGCAGAAGCTGTTCTCTGGTTTTGAAAGGATGGCAGAGAAATGAAATTTGTTCTTATGGCCGCCGGGCTGTGAAACTAGGGCCAAGCAACCAGGAAGAGAGAGAGCGAGCTGCCTCTTCTTCACCAAAGTGAGGTCTTTGTCAGAGGTGGGTAATGGCTCATCATTCATGTTTTGGAGACTGAAAAGTGAATTAATGAAGCTGCTCAAGAACAGATTGAAGATTTAGGACACCAATAATCAGCACAGAGCTGGTACACAAGAAGTGCTCGATAATTATTTGTTGAATTGGCGACTAGTCAATTGGATGAAAAATTGACACAGCGTTGGCAGTCTCAGACCCCAACACACTTTGAAATACTGAGGTAAGTAGGTAAGTAGTAAGGAATGTTTTAAATGTAGCCCAGCGTTGCTCTGAGCAGGGTCATTGTTTCCCGCCTCACAGAGGCAATTCCTGAAGTTTCCTGAAGACAAACTTACTGCCTCTATTTCCTTCTTTACTATTCCAAGGCTCAGGAAGAAACTGCTCTTCTGCTGCCACATGATTGTAGCCTCTCCTTCTGCAGCTGAGACTGTTTGGGAAATGGCAACTTTTAAGTCCCACAAGGCTTAAATGACATTCATGGGTTTTATTTGCTTCAGGGCAGTTAACCAGATGATTAGTGATGTCATGTTATGTTACAGAGCTCTCTTGAGAGGGTCCAGGGTCCTGAATTAACAGTCAGACCCGCACTGTTCACTTGTTCCATAACTATCTTTGGATGTCTGCTGAACCCCAGCTGTGTGCATGTGAAGAAAGGAGGAGATGGCTTCCCAGTGCCCCTGTGCAGATGGCATTAGCGCCAGTGAGCACTGCTGGGAATCTGGATGAGGAAAGAATGAGTGTGTCCTCAGAACAAAGGCGCCCCAACACTCCTGCAGGAAGCCAGCTGTGTCCTTATCTTTCCTAGATATTTAAAGGTATTCAAGAGCCAGATCTGTGAAGTGTAGAGGGGAACCTGCATTGATTAAGCATCACTCCTTATCAGTACTATTTTTCATAGAATCTCATTTGACAGTTTCCTAAATTCAACTGAGAAGAGATTTACATCTCCATTTTACAGGTAAAGAAACCAAGACTGTCAAAAACAAACTGAGTTGCCTGACATCACACTTCAGATACCCACAGGGACAGGATGCAAGCCATGCTGCCTGCCCCTAGGGTCTGCATTCTTACCATGACATGACTGACAAGAAAGTTCAACATACACTTTTTTTTTTCCCCCAAAGTTGTTTGTCACTATTGTTTGTGTGGCAAAGAGCCTAAACCAGTCGGACCTGCAACATCTGTTATTCCCTGAGGTTGTCACAGGAAGATAAGAAAACTAAGAGAGTTAAAAACTGAAAGACTGAGTCAGCCATTCCACAGGACATTCCAATAGGAGAAGGTGAGGAACATCTTCAGGGGAGGAGCATGTTGGTCTGGAAGTTGACAACAGTCACCTCTTTGCAGAGACTGAGCCCATTTCCACCCATGTCAGAAAGTGGGTTCCTGCTGCTTCATTCATATGTCTGGGACGTGTCTAACTTTGTGTGTCTGTGAAGCAGGTCCATAATGACTGCCACTATTACTTCTCAGTAAGAATGGTGGCAAGATGCGCTCTAGCCAAGACACATCACTTCCTAACCATGTGATCTTGGGCACCATGGTCAGTGTCCTCAGATGACAAATGGGGATGGGAGTCCAAGTCCCAGATACCTTCATTATCTATCATGGGACAAATGAGGAAAGCACAAGGAGGCATTTATCTGTGAAAGGGCAATCGTATCACTGATGTTAGTTATCATTATCTGTTTAGTACTTTTCTATGGATTAAAACACCTTTGATTTGAAATTAGAAAAAGGAAAAAGAAAGAAAGCCATAAGTTGAATTGATTGAATAATCTTGCATGAATCCATTTTTCTAGAAAAACAATTTTTTATATTATGTTATATGAAAAATGGGAATTTCAAGCTCTGTCTCAAGATTTCTAATTGAGCTTGAAGGCAGCTTCCTGAAATAAGAATTGGCTCCTTCATCTGTTGGCTACAACTAGAGCATGCATCTCAAAAGAGTCAGTCCCTGGTTCCAGAAACTAGAAAAAAAAATTGTGTAGCTGCTTCCAGGTTTTCTTGGGTTGTTAGTTGATGTTCTGTAGGATTTCAATATTTTTCTTATAAAAATAGATTCAGAAGGGGGGGGTTGTAGCTCTGTGGTGGAGCGCTTGCCTAGCATGTACAAGGCTGTGGACTCAATCCATCATAAAGGGGGAAAAATATTCTTGCATAAAAATAGCTGCAGAATTACACAAAGCATCACTCAGGTAGATCACTCAAGTAGCATCACCAAAAGGTGGGAAAGGGAGAATAGAAGGAAAGTCCAGGGGAAGGCCAATCCCATATTCTCCTTTTTTCCAATAAATCACAATAGTGTATGTGAATACAGGTTTTAGTGAGATGAATTTGAACCTGAATCCTGGGGGAACCTTAACTATTGTCCAGAGTGGGTAACTGCTTCCACTTCATGGGCACATCTGGAAGGTAAGAGAGGCATCCTGGGAGAACCATGAGGAGGAAAATGATAGGGAAATGACAGCTGTCTATTTTGTGATCCCCTTTAAAGAGTTGTGAGCTGAAAAGTTAATCTTGTCAAGTCATGTTTGACAGCAATTACCTAGAAGTGGTTTGATAGTCAAAAAACCCACGAGGGTCCACCTGTTGATAAAGCACACAGTAAATATAAACTGCCTAACATGTTTATTCTAAATAATTTGTTGGTTTAAAACTATGTAAACTGGCATGCAAATTTTAAGTTAATAATAATAAATTTAGTTCTAAACTATGTCCATTTGCTCTACTGTCATAAAACTACCATTTATATTTAATTCATATTTCTTTAACATAAAGTATACATTTGCAAGCAATCAAAAATGTTCAGATAACATTCTATTTCAAAACCCCAAAGCCTTCTTGGCCATAATATTTTATTTTCATAATTATAAATTAATATAGTGACATAGTTTAGGATTAGTTAGGATTGTTCTTTGGGGGACTCCTATGATCTTTATCACTTGTTACTTCTTTAATTAAATATTGTTGATTGAACAAACACCCATGTTAACAAAAATCCTTGTCATGAATATCTTTTTGTCTACTGTGACATACTGGGAGCCCACGGAGAGGTTCTGATTTGGAAGTGCACTTTCTGTTTATGAGACCTGACAGCAAAGATCCTTAAATTTAATGGTGAGAAATAGCAGCAGAGGGGACTGAGACCAAGAGGCAAAAATCTCATCTCCACCTCCCAACAGGGGTATCCAAAGAGATAGGAGGGTTAGCAGCTTCACAGCCACTGAAGAAGCCGCCAAGGTCATACCTTAAGAGGCTAGACTGTCAGCCCACCCCAGACAGAGAGTTTGGGGAGCCATACACAGGAGGAAAGTGTTTGTTGTTGTTTGTTTGTTTGTTTGCAGTACTGGGGATTGAACCCAGGGCCTTTCATACTGCACTACATCCCCAGTCCTTTTTTATTTTTGAGACAGAGTTTTGTGTAGTTGCCCAAGCTGGCCTTGAATTTGTGATCCTCAGGCCCCTGCGGGCCCAGTAGCTGGAATTGTAGGTGTGAGCTTCTGCGCCTGCGCAGGGGGAAGTGCTTAGCTGCTCACCTTACGGACTGAAGACCATTCCTCCTCGCCACCCTCACCTCACAGTCCCTTTTGCACACTGCCTCTTGGAGTTTCCCAGTTTGGTGACTCTCCTCAGGCTCCCAGGTTGACACTGCTCTGCCCTGCTAAATCCTGCACAAAGAAGCACAAAGAGCCACATTCCTGGAAACCCCTTTGGAGAACTGAGCTTACCACCTGGTTACCACCAAGGAGAGAGAAGGTCAGGAAGAGTTAAATGGCTCAACAACAGCCTCTCCTGAGTCCCTTGTGGTGCTTTAAAAAGTATGGAGGAAAGTCAAAGAGGAAGAGGAGAAAATGTCCACTTTTAAGTGTTCACTACCAATGAAAATGACTAAAGCATGAATTGGGATCTCTTCTGACTTTTTGTTGTTGATTTACCTCCTGCAGAATACCCAAATGCCAACCACTACCACACCACCACCACCCTCACCTCCATCATCGACATCATCACCATCTTCACCAACACTATCCATACTTACTGAGGACTTATTACAGATAATATTTTAAGCACTTTTAAATATGAATCCTCATAAAAGTCCATGAGGGAGGTACTGTTACCTCCATACACAGATGAAGAAAGTGAGACAATGAGTTCAGGTTACTTGCCTAGCTAGTAAATAGCGGAGTCAGGATCCTAAGTCCCAGATATTCTGACACTAGAGCTCATAGATTGCACTGCTATATGACATCGTCTCTCTTAAAATACAAATAAATTTTGAGTATCTGAATCTTTTTTTTCCGCTTCATTTAAAAAAATGTTTCCTTATTTACAATACCAATACAGCTGAGACTCTATTTTTCCATATTATTATTGCTATTATTTTAGCAATTTTCGATATAATGTTTATCAATCTTATTGACAAAGTTTCTATGTCAGGGGAGAAGAACCAGAGAGGGCTCTTGAATTACACAAATATAAAACACGTGCTCTTGTGTTTCTTGGAGAGAAGTAAAATTATCATAAACCCAGATGTAGATACCAAAGCCTGTCTTATTAAGTTCTGTTTTGTAATATAAATGGAATGTATGTTTAGGATGACTGTATCCCTACAGAATTAGAGAAACTTGTATGTCCCTTGATATGGATGGGAGACGTTTGGTTGAAATGTCACATGAAAAGCTATTTGAGACCAGATGACCCAGCATTTTAAGGACTGAGCTCATTGCCCCAGAGGGAATGGGAATTTTCCCTAGAAGGAAATAGACATCTCCACTCTGGGTCATTTGGTGCCAGGAAGGGAGCAGATCAGGACAATGAGGAAAGAGGTTTGGAGAAGAGGGTCAAACTTCTAGGGACAAGGCAGGGATCTGAGATGGCTAAGTGGGAATTTAAAGGTCAGGAGTTGACCAGTAAATCCAAAGAGCAACTTTTGTGGTATTAACTATGATACTCTCCCTTGTTATTAGGCTATCCCTGTACTTTCAGTTTAAGTCTAGGACCTGGTCTTAACTGTGCTGGGACATTTGAAAAACAGGCTAACGCTCACAATAGACACCAGATTTGGCCACCAGTGCTTTGGAAAAACATGTGGCTGGGAGGAAGGGCCAGGGACAATGAAAAGGATGTGTCCGTATGACTTTGAGAGTGCCCAGCAAGAGGAAGTATATCTCATTTGAGAAAGAGGCTTAGGCTTTGGCATTAAATCATTGGTTTAAAAGTCTGGGGATGAATGTCAGTTGTGCTGAAATAATACAATAACAGAAGAACCAGCTCAATATGTAGTAGAAGATGTGATCATTTTATAATCAAACGCTTCTCAGACTTAAGAAACATAGTTTTTTTTTTAGAGAAAGAAAATTCTATGGATTCTCAGTGTTATATGTTATAAAAATATTTCTGAAGTATATAAAATATAGATCGTGGGAAGAAGTCCTTACTTATCCTTACAGTTCTTATACCATAAGCCAAAGCATTTCAAAGTTAATGCAAACAAAATTATAAAAGCACTCTAATTAACAATAGCAATTTAACATAACCAATGATGCTGTTTGGTACAACTAAATGATCAAAATGGGATTTCAAGAGTAGAAAGTAATGGGCATAGTTCCAGTTTCACATTGAATTCTGTTCCAGAATTTTGACCCCAGAGAGTAATGTAGTGAGTATTTCTTAGGACAAGCCTACTATAAACAATAGCAAAATTCCAAGGCTTTATTTCCTACTTTAGAATAAGCAGACCTCAAATTTCATGGAAAAGAAAAAAAAAAGTCCTGCGAGTGAGCCAACATCACGATTGTGATGATATACCCAGTTGATAACCACAGAAAGCTGTCTTATGTATACAAAGATGAAGTCTCATTGGTGGGATTTTTGAAACCTGCGTTTCATGGGAATGTAATTTAACTTACAATGGTGTGAATCAGAAACAGAACATTTTCCGTTATGCATTTCCTCCTCACTTACCGCAAGCTGGTATGAACAAAGAGGCAATCTGGGAAATATCACTGCGCACTCCCCGCATGATGCATGACTCAGCTCAGCGCAGGTTCTGCGTGCCTCCATCATAGTGGGCATGTGCTAGCTGAATTCCCCCACCCCTTCTTTAAAGTTTTCCCCGCTGCAAAAAAAGACTTCATTCAAACAATATACCATGTTATTATCTTCTGTTGATGTCAATATGAACAGAAAATAAAATTACAAATGCAAACACTGAAAGTATGCAGCAGTATATGATGTGCTCATCCAGATAATTAAGTAGAGATTTGATTTTTTAAAGACTATCATCAAAATGATAACCCTCCAAATATATATGTCAGCACGACACAGAAAGCCTCAGGAATACATCCATGGACTCTCATTTGAGAATCAGGGGAGTCCTTCGACTACCAGGGATGTTCCACCTTAGATGAAAGTATAAGGTGACAGTCATGGAACAGGGCTGCTTGGGTTTTACCACCACCTGCTCTGGGGGAACTTTGTGCCATCTCAGGTTCCTCAGAAAGAATTCTGTGTGTCCAAAATGTCTCTGCTGAATGAACAAGTTCTTACAGCTACTGCGTGGTGTCAACCATTTCCCTCTTTTCGCTATAGCCACACCTCTCCCTAACAGTATTGTCCCTGATGGAATTGTGGTGGTTTTAAAACATGCACTCAAATACTTTGACATTTCTCACATCAAGAGATGGGGTATACGTCACCTCCCCTTAAGTTCTCTGGCTTCTTTGCATGACTGATAAACTTTGATTGGATGCCAGACATTGTGAATTTAATCTAGTTTAGTGTTGGGTATTTTTGTATTCCTATAAATATTCTTGGACTCTGTTCTGGGTCTATAGTTGAGTTGTTTAAAAACTGTTTGATCCTTTCAGGTAGGTATTTCTTTAAAGGTTTGCTACCAGAACCAGAATCACATGTAGTCTAAAAAGAATTACTCCCAAGACCCATCTGAATAATCTACCTGGTACCCTGTGAATTTTGAAGTTTTCCATTCTGGCTGGTAGAAACAATCACCATCCTACCCGGTGTGGGTGTGAGTACTGTTCCTTCTAGTCCATCCAAATAGTTCTTACCCAACTAGTTTTGAGTAGCCTTCTTGTACACTGTACTGACCAATACATTGAGCAGTCAGGGATTCTATAGATCTCAATGTCTATCTGTCTGTTTCTCTCTCTCTCTCTCTCTCTCTCTCTCTCTCTCTCTCTCTCTCTCTCTCTCTCTGTAGCTCTTTCCTCTTCATTATTCTGCCCTTTGAACGTGAGCCTTTTCCAGACTCCCAACTCTATCTTCTCTACTTGGAAGGGGGAGTTCCACTGGGCTCTTCCTGGGCCCTCTGTATCACACTGGATCACCAGGTGATCTAGTCCTTTAATACCTGATGACAATTTAACTCAAGGATTGTGTTTCCACTAAGAAGGGACAGAGGGAATCCTTCTATCCTTTAAGGAAATGATAAACCAAGTGAGGCAAAGAGTTTCTGAATAAATCAAGTTTATTGCAATGCACACAGAAGTATAATGAACAAAAGGAATACATGAAAATATAGGCCCCAAAAAAGGTAAAAGAAAATTACCTAAGCACAGTTGCTACTAACAAGCACCGTGTATCCACAGAAGGAATTGTCAAATAGTCCAGGAGAAAGGTACCTTCAAGTGGCACTTGAAGGGGTCCAGCAACCTACCAATGCCAACGATGAAGTCAAAGGACTGCTCACTTGGGCAGAGCTGATGGTGGCTGATGACTTTTCTTAGTGAACACTCAGAGTGGAGTCACAGGGAGGCGTATCCCGAATGGCGGTCTGCCAATTCTGTACATAGCTATAATGCACCAATTAAAAAACAAATACAAATAAATGAAAGAAAGATCAACAGAGTAGAGGAAGGGGAACTGGGAAGGCAGGAGGGGAGGGAAAGAGTAAGTACTGGGGGTTGAAATAGAGTAAACAATGTCACATGCATTTATGAATATATCAGAATGAACCCCTCTATTATGTATAATCAAATGACAGTCTGAAGGAACAGACATTTATAGTCCTAGGTGACAATTTTGGGGAAAAATGTCCTAGACACCAACAATCACATTTGCTTATTGGCACACAGTTGTCAGTGTGATTATCAGTCAGACAAGTTGTCAAGGGCGACTGTCAGCCAGTCACTTGTTCAGCCACACCTTGCTGTAGGAGAAAGCTGGAGTTAGAGCCATCAAAGCAGAGTCATAACAATCATAATTAAAATACCAACAGATTCCCAAGAATCCTGCCACAGCAACACACATCACAATATCTTCTCTGGAAAGGTCACTTGGAAACGCTCTCAAAGTACTTCCTGGGACCATAGTAAGTCTCACCTGAATTGTTTCCACCTCTCAGGGGTCACTGCTTTTATCTGATGTTCTATGACTTGAAAAAGAGGATTGCATCTAATTTGTCAGATTTTTAAAGCTATCTCAAGCAGTCCTTATTACTTCATCTTGGCCAGAAATAGAGTTTTGTAAATAGTTTTGAAAAGTAATAATATCAATCTACATTCTGGATCACTCTGTATAGAAGTTACTCCTTTGATACCTCCTCACCAACTCTTGGTGAGTTTTTATTTTCAAACTAGGATTTAGTGTGCTTTTGCTCCCAGATTGATCTAATGTGAAAAGAGGAAGGACAATATTTAATCAAAAGGAGTGAATCTCTAATCATGAAATTTCAGACAGTATGTCAATAGAAGGGAGAGATATAGCAGGACTGGGGGAATTGAGTCCAATAGGCTCTGGCATTAAAGCATTTCCATCTGTCTGCTGTAAGTACAGCAAAGTTGTTCGTTCATTAAAACTAATGTTTTTGTGAAATAGAAGTAAAGTCCAGGGTAAGTCATAGAATCTTAACAAGCATTTAATTTCCTGAATGGAGAGTACCCTAGAGATGCTTGACTCAAATTTTCTACTTTAAATCCAGAGAAAGACCAAAGATTAAGTATATGTACACACACAGGCTGTCCTGGGTCAGAGGTGTCACCTGGCCCTTGGGCCACTTTGTGAAGCCCCTCCCTCTCTGGAGATTCTGTTGCCGCAGTTAAAAGCATGTTAATTGTTTCCTTTAAAATGGCCCCGTTTCTCCAGAGGAAAGTGAAACCTTCATTCAGCTCTTAGGAAGGAATCTAATTACCCTGAAATCATGGAATTCTCTAGGTGACTACTGGGTAAACAAGGTCCTTATTTTGTCTTTGAAAAGAAGTTGGTATTGGCATAATGGATTGTTCAGTCCTCTCCCTCCCATGATGGTTTAGAGAGAAAAGCAGGGAAATTCTTCAGCCCCTCCTCTATACCTGGCCTTCATCAAACTTTGCAAACACCTGAAAATATGAATAAGCATTTATTTAAAAAAAATAGTTTTGGTAATGAGCATACTCATTAAATTATAAAAATGTCTCTGTAGTATTCTTTTTATTTAGTTTTGTATTTCTACATCCGTAGTTCTCATTCTGAAATCACATTTGTTTTGCAGTTGCTGGTGGATGTGATAAAAATGGTACAAAATCTGCATTCCACAGTTCTTCATAATCGACCAAAATGCTTTCTTCTTCACCCTAGGAGACCCACTGTTGGCATTCATTCTAGTCAACTCGCAAAGAGCTAACAGAAAGTCATTAATTCCTTAGTGCCAGAATATACTCTTCATAGTTTCAAAATTACTTCCTCTAAGGAAAAAAACAAAGATGCTTTATGCTACCCTTTCTTTGGTCTAACTCTAAGGACATGCTTCAGGGGAAATGGGCAAGGAGAGCAGGCACAACCTTGATTCTGGAAATGAAATGGTCTCACTTCCTTGTGAATTTGAGTTTTTAGAAGTTTACTGGCAAAAATGAAGTACATGTGTTCCATCAAAGAACTTTATTTTGGAGGCTGCAAAACTCAAACTGCCAACATATCTTCCACAGAATAAGCTGTAGTGTGAAGATTTTCCATTTTTTTTAAATGGTAATTTATACTTTCTCTGTGCTTTTCGAGAAACACTTGCAGCAGAAAGAAGTGGTTTGAATTTGGCTGACAGTGTTAGGAATTTTGTCTCCTGCCCACTACTGATCAGAGAAGAGAAGCCAGAGGAAACTCAGGGGACATTTAAAACTACAATGAGGTCCTATTCTGTTTCAAACTTGCCTCTGAGAAATCTTCCCAAATCCAAAACCAGGAAAGATCTTAAAAGTCTTTCCTCTAATTACAGCATTTCCTGTCTCCATGAGAATTTGGCACATTCCAAACATGGTTGCAGAGTCTTCTATTAGAATGAAACTACTCAGAATCTAATAGGAACATTCTTGTCAAAAAAATTTCAACGCCCCCATCACTGCCTGCCTTGCTGCAGTTAGAAGGAAATTTCTATTTCACCCTCAATGGCCTTTCTCCTCCCCCACATTCAATCAACCAACCTTAGACATATCTCTTGTCTATTGCCAGGGAGAGACGCTTTCTCCAGGCCTTACCCTCACTTGTGTGACTATAGGTCTCAAATGCGTCTCCCTACTTCCTGATGGCTCTTCATTCATGGTCTTCAAAAAGGCAAGCAGCATTGGGTCACTTCTGTGCTTATAGTGTCTCCTCATGGTTGTCCAGCTGGGCTGTCAGGTAGCTTCCTGTGTAAACCCAGATCTCCCTGCATCTGCTTTAAAGGAACACTTCCTCATCCATCTCTTTTATATGTTGGAGCTTGGGTGAAAGATTTCATTGAAATGGAAGCATGTTGGTTTTAAAAAAAAAAAATGTCTCTGCAATCACCTACTGCAAGCTAAAACCCTAATTCCTTTATCACGGCATACAGAGCCCTTCATGGACAGCCCCATCCTAGCCAGGAGCCTCATCTCCTGCCATTTCTTCTTCTAATGTCTGCTTCAAGCTCTCAGAGCTTCTTGACCGGCCTCGGATCCACCAGGGTTTGCACCACTGAGACTACCTTTATGATCCTCCTGTCCTGAGTAACCCCTACCCAATCCTGAAGACACAGCCCACCCACTTCTTCAATGTACCTTCTACAACTTCTCCAGGTAATTATTCCAATCCTCATGCTTCCCTGTCTCATACTCCTGCTTTTTCTCATTGTAATCTCTACCCTGCATTGCAATTTTGTCTTTCCTCCTGGGACCATGTCTTTTTAATCTTTATATCACTGGTATTAGGCAAGGCTTTCTTGACACATGGTAGTCCTTCTCAAGTTAATTTAATATTCCCATATTGTGATAGACAAATCTTTTCTCCATCCCTTTTATTAATACCTGTTTATGGGACCTTCTAAATTCAACCATTAAAAACAGGTCATCAAGGCTGGGGTGCAGCTCAGTGGTAGAGCGCTTGCCTAGCATGTGTAAGGCCCTGGGTTCCATCTTTAGCACCACACACACTCACACAAAAAAAGATAATCAATCAAACAAGCTAAAAAAATACAATGAAATAAAATTTTAAAACCCACTATGATTACTAGAAAAATAATGAACTTTTGAAAAGGGAAAAAAGTAGTCATGGTGAAAGGGAATGAACAGCCCTAGCTGAGTAACTGAATCTACTATAATGGTTCTGAGTTCTGCAAGGTCTGGTGCACATTTGGGAAACTTCAGGAACTTGTAAGTACCATAGTAAACTGGTTTTGGAGAATGAGACTCACTTTTTCCCTTTAATTAAAGTACAGTTGAGCCTCAGTAATTCAGACTAACACTTTTTAGACTTAGTTTATAAAAATACAGGGTCATTTAAAATGCACACATTATCATGTGCAAATTAAATTGTTCAATTGTTAATCACTTAAGAACTTAGTCTCTCAGGTAAACTGAGTATCTGTAACTTGTTGTTATTATTAATTCCATGGCAAGCATTATTTTTAAAAGGTAGGCCAAAGGTAAACTTCATGTTATTTGTTCAGATGATCACAATTGTAAACTATGGTCACAGAAATGAATAAAATTTAGTCATAATTGTCATATTTCAGTAAATATGAATTAATGCATAGTATTCCAGATACTGGAATGAAGAACTGGCAATAAGAAGAGGCCGCTCTGTGCTCACTTCTTGTTTCCAAATTATTTTCATGGTGAATTTAGCCAGTTTTCCATAGCTCACAAAAACTTCAGGCTGGCTTGAGTTTCCTGCTTCCTTCTTTGGCAAGACTGTACCAAACCTTTCAAGAGATGTGTTCTTACTTAGAGGGAAGGAAATATCCGATCCAGGCCATTTTACATGCACCAGATGCCAAGCACCAAACAAAAGTAGCTTAGCTTCTCCAAGATTTGATATCTTAACTGTAGCCACTTGAGTAAAGATTTAGTTCCCAGCATGGCCAAGTTAAATAAGGCAAATTAGGGCTAAATTGATCTGCACATCTAGTGTTCATGAAAATGCATGGAGACATTTTGAATCAAAGAAAATAAATTAAAAATGTGTAATACTGGTTCATGTCCAGTGAATCTGTGTGCTTTGGAGAAGAAACATGTGGATCATTGTTGCTATGAAAACCATCTTACAAAGCAGGTTGAGTTTGGAGCTGCTTGTCGAAGTGACCCAAGAAAACTCTGGAATTCTAGAAGACATTCCCATAGGATCTACTTGGAGTTCTTGCCTCTAAATGAGGTTGAGGAAGGAAGTAGTCTCTTATAGATAGGTCTGAGAGCCATCGTGAAATCAGAGTTATTTTTAAGTAGTGAAACACAGGAGATCCACTAGCTTTTCTATCATCAGAATCTCATCTCGGGCACAAAGATACAGAACCGCAAAGAATGGGCATGTGTTATAGATCTGACAGGTTGGTAGAATTTCTGGCCTCAGTAGAAATATATCTACTAAGGTCTGATTAGTGAAACAGAGTTGTATTGGGGGGAGGGGATTGGTTTTGTAGCAACTACAATTAGCTGGGTATGCTAAATGCCTTTTGGCAACAGCTAACAATGGTCCCCCTTATCTGAGAACATCTCTAAGCTACAGTAGAACCTCCCATTGCACATCTCCATTGGGCATCGTGCACACACACCAAAATATGAATAGTGCCCCCTGGAGTTGTGCACTGCAGAATCCCTGCTAATGGCCCAGTCTAGAACATATGACTGCATATGCTACATATTCTGGAGAATATGGGGCTGCATATTCTTCAGAAAGAAAAGAATATAAGCAATAAGCAGAAAAAAGCAGCAGCAAACAAAAGAGTCCTTAATGAGGCTCCTGGCAATTTTTCTCTTCCTGGATACAGACCTCTTTGGAGGTCCAGCTCATTTCTGTTCTTGGGCTCCATGAGACATCCTATTCGTAAAACAAAATATGCAATTCAAAACTCACTTGAGGGGCTGGGGCTGTGGCTCAGCAGTAGTGCACTCGCCTGGCATGTTTGAGGCACTGGGTTCGATTCTCAGCACCACATATAAATAAATAAAATAAAGATCGATCAACCAATTTAAAAAAAATTCACTTGAGTGGGGCACGGTGGTGTATGCTTGTAATCCCAGCAGCTCTGGAGGCTGGGGCAAGAGGATCATGAGTTCAAAGCCAGCCTCAGCTAAAGCGAGCTGCTAAGCAACTCAGTGAGACCCTGTCTCTAAATAAAACACCAAAAGGGCTGAGGATGTGGCTCAGTGGTTGAATGCCCTTGAATTTAATCCCTGGTACCCCACTTAAAAACTCACTTGAATCAGTGAACAAACAACTTTGGAGACCTAACAAAGATAAATAAAATAGTCGCCCATGGTAAAGTTGGCCTCTGTTTCTCTGAGTGTGTCCACATTTTAAATTCATGCAAGTTTCAAGGGGATCTATATGTAAACCAAGCAGTCTTTATATTATCAATTTATTTTTAAGGGCCTCTAAGAGCAAAGTGATGGCGTAATTCAGTCCCATGGTTCACATTTCTTTTTGTGGTAAAGTTCTTTAAATTCAACCTGTGTGCTACTCTCTGCAGTCTCAGCTTCTTCTATGCTGGTTCTCATCTAAGAGGATTTGGAAAAAAAAAAAATGCTCACCAACCACTCTGAAGAATAATTTCAAGTGCTAGACATAGAAAGAAGCAGAAATTTCAAACTTACTTGGTGCAGCCCTCTAATTTGATGAATGAGGAGTCTGAAGACCGCAGAGGCTTATGTGATTTGCCCCCAGGGCCACATGTCTAATTGTGGCAGATCAGGGAATACAGCCCAGATTACAAACTACCCCAAAGCCAATTTTCATCCTAGAGAAATGTTACAGGCAAAGCCACTTGTTTTTCTGGTCGTTAATTTTAACTTCCTGGTTATATGATCTGGACAGTCTCTAACTCTGAGACACTTTAACAGGTAAACTCTTGGCAAATAATTAAATGGCTTTTCTGTTTAATTACTGACTCCACTGTATACCAGATTGTTGTTAAGATAATCTTGATAATTGTTGTACATGTCAGAATAAAGGGACTCTTCTGAATTTTGAGTTTGTAGATCTCATTAAAGGAGTGGGTAATCAAGATGCTGGTTAAATTTCAGAAGAGGAATGACACATGAAGTTAAAATTATTCTTAAATAAAAAGGAAGAAAGAAAGAACATATATACTTATTATGTTTTAATGGTATGCTCGAGTCATGGACCAAGTTAATGTAGGAATGAAGGATAGGTGGATATGGTTCTTATTATTACCATTTAATATAAGATTCAGATATGGTTCAGAAGCACACATTCGAGGTGAGTGATCTAATCCTACTAAGTCTATAGTGCTTTTCTAACATTGCATTATTCAAAGAAAATAACAAATCCTGAACAGCCAAATGCATTATTCTTCTTTTAAAGAATTAGATTAGGTCATTTGGACCCAATTTGATTGCTTTCAAATCAATATGAGTTATTCTATTTAAGACCCTTTTATCAGAGAAAAATATTAATGATATTTAGAGTACCAGGGGTCAGTGGGAAATATAGAAAAGAAACAGGATTGTTAGTGGTGGTGTGGTATATGTGCATGCTTAGCTGGATGTTACATGGATGGTGCCCTTCTGTAAGAGATGGGCACATCAGCTGACTCCATCATGGCTCCAATTCAGTGGCAAGAATGGAATTTCTAAATAATAGCCAGCATAGTGGAAGAGAAGAAAAGAAATGATATGATTCTAGAACACTTATCCTGAAAACAAAACAACAGAAAGGTATTATCTCCAAATCACAGTTAGAATACTATATGTGGCAGAATCATCTCATGTACTCCATATACCAGGACTGTATGTATTATACACTCTGCATTGTCGTCTTTCACTGGATCCTTGTCAACGGATAATGGGAAATAAGCACAAGTCAAGGTGACTTGAAGCTTTCCTTTGAGTAGCTTTTCTCTATAAGAAACTCCTGACAAGGAAATCCTCAGTGACACCATAGCAGGGCTCACTGTCCAGTGTCCAGTGAGAGCAGCCTCAAATGTGCTGCTGAATTCAGCCTTCCTTCCTCTTCAAGGTGGTGGTACTATGCAAGGGGTTGGCTCTTCCGCCTGCTTCAGCCAACCTGTGCTACTTGCACCTCAGAGAATAAGTGATGCTTTCTTACTGCTCTTGCTTCTATCTGCCCTTCTTTTTGCCTTCACCACCAAACCTCCCACCATACACACACGTGCACACACAAGTGCACATGGATCACTTATCCTCCCGGTCTCAGCTCAGTCATTACCATTTCTCAGAAAGCTCTTCAGAATCTTTAAGTCTGGGTGTGGAAGCCCTCTTAGATTGGCTTGCACTAGTCTCAGGGTATCAGTCAGCTCATGCTATTCAAATATATAGCCATGAAATTCCAGTGAAATAAAACAACAAGCATTAACTTCTCACTCTATCCATCCGCATGTTGATTGGAACTGCCCTTGCTCCACTCATGGTGATGCTTAAGTTCAAGGACTGATACCCAACCTGTCAAACCCATTTCAAACCTCTGCTTGTATCTCATTGGTCAAGGCAGACTACATGGCCAATTCTAGAACCAAGAGAGCGGAAGTACATTCTATCACTACAAGGCCATAGGGAGAATTGCAGAAGTGAGGAGTTGAGATCAATAATTCAGCTCCCCACCTATATTAGCAGCACCTATTATAATGTATTGTCATTGTCTGTAGAAAGTTTCCCTCTAGACAGTTACCTTCTTTTTAATTTTTTAAAATTCTAATTTATTTGTTAACTGATGTATAACTGATACCTTCTTAAAATCTGGGGTTTTGTTTTTTCATCTTTGCTTTTTAATATAATTTATAATATGCACTTGAAAACATTTGAATGGAATGAGTAACTGAATGAATGAATGAATGAATGAATTGAAGACAGGAGTACCATACAAGGGTCTGTCTCCCATCTTTCATAATGCCTTTCCTATGTGTCCACTGAATAGTCTAACAATGGTTACCAAAATGAGAGCACAAAAACCCAATATTGAGAAGACCTGATTCTACTAGGGTGAAGAATGAGGAAGACTTGCATTTGTAAGTCACTTGACCTACTTTGGCCCATGTCCTGGATTGCCAGTGACAGCCTCTCCGGAAAGAGGTATTATGTCTAACCTGGTTGGGTCACAAGATTCTGCAATGCCCCTGGCTAAAGTGGTGGGGCTCTAGAATACAGTTTTTTTTTTAAATATTTCAGAATCCTATCTGCTGCTCAGTAATTTGATTTACAGAAAACAGGAAATGGAACACATTTCTAAGCAAATACTTCTCTGATTACTTGCACATGCAAATTCATGAACTAAGTTTAGAAATGTAATTAAGCATCTAGTTATTTTTGAGCCCGCACTCACAGGCCAAATCAGATGCCCAGAGGAGGCACATGGTTGACTTATTTTTGTGTGTTTGATTGCATTCTCAGCTCTAGGCTCTCACCTGAAAAAAGTACACTGAATCACAGATTTCAATGACCCAATTGGGGTCCTAAAGAACAAGGTGAGTCAAGGGCATACCTAGTTTTGTAACTTTAAAGAATTCATATGGTCAGAATCCTGCTTCTCTGAGAAAAGAAATGCATGATGAGGATCGCTTCTTAGTAAATGGAAAATAAAGGCAAAGGAAGCATCATTTTCAGCAGCCGTTACTCCTGTAATGAATGATTTACAGTCTGCTGGCCAAAGCCAACACTGATTTCCCATGTTGCAATTAGTTTTTTTTTTTTTAATGTATGTTCATGATCCATATAAAAACTTGAATGTCATGCAATTTTGTGCCAAATGACATGCTCAATTGCCAATTTTACACATGCAAAACAGATGAGTGGTTTGGAAAGTTCGTATTTATTGTCACTTTGCAAGCAACACCCCCTCACCTCCTTATTACAGTGGCTGATTATTCAAAGAACTTTTTGCTTCTCCTAAAAGCATCATTTGCTTGAGAGTTTCTTCACAGAACACCCACTTAACAACACTGACATCTTAAGCGGGGATTGGTGACTGTGAGCTTGTAAATGAGAACTGTGATGTAGCCCAGACCCTTCTGTGGGTACTGATGGTCTAATTGGCCAGGGTTTCTTATACCAATGTTATGGGAAAAGGCCTCTCAGGCTAAGCCAGGGAACTCAGAGAATGTCTATGTTACCTGTTCTTTTCCTCTCTACTCTACCTCTCCCATTTGTTTCTCTATCCTAAGTTTCCCATGGCAGATGATTTCAGAGTCTGTTCTGTGCTAATGGGGAAAATTGGGCCTCTATTCTTAGGGGATTGTAGATCCCATGATGTATGTTTGGGCTACCTTTAATTAGCCCCATTCCATGAGAACATGTGTCAGGCCAGGTACTATGCTCACAAACTAATATATTTGCACCTCAGGAACAACTATAACAGACTACAAGCTAGACATTATCATCTCCATTTTGCAGATGAGGTGAAACAGCTTTTCTTAGTCCCAAGCAAACAGGAGAGGTGGTATTCAAATTCATGCCAATCTGACTGCAAATGCCAGGATCTCAATCTGGGATCTTTAAGATTCATATAAGACTCTTCTATTGCTGTGGATATAAGGCCCCAGCCCACTTTTGAATAAAAAAAAATCTTGTTAATATTGATTTTCTTATAAGACATTTAATTTCTTCACTGTGAATATCCTCTGAAAAAAAAAAGCAATTAAGTCAATTTGGCTGAGACATTATTTGCTGAATCCTCACTTTTCCCCGAATATCAAAACTAAAATTGTGAATCCTTCCTTGCTTCTACTGCCACACCAGGTAAAAAGAGTACAAACATGTTGAAATCTTACATTCTGCTATCCACTGTATTTTAATAGACAACAGTGAGTAATATGAGAGCCTCAGGTTGTAATCATTGTATTTGTAAAGCACATATAGCTCAAAAACATCAAGAGGTGTGCTAAGCCTTTGGTGAGTTATTCCTAGTGCACTGGAAGTGACACTGTGATCAGAAAAAACATAAAATCCACAACTTTTCAAACATGATATTATTTTAGACAAGAAAGCTGCATGCTCAGTTTGCAGTGGATACATCATTCCATCCATCATGGCCGCATGTCTACCATAAGGATTCCTGGAGTTCCCAAAGTAGGGGATCAGTGGATAGTAGATCCTGGCCATATATCCCACCAATATGCTAGGAGGATTTACTGAGATGGGAATGATGGTGACTGCTCTTCCAAAAGCTTTTGGAGTCACTGAAACTCTACCTGTGTGTTGGTAACCTACGCATATCAAATGAAAACTACAGGCCAGTCTCTTTTTACTGGGTAAAAGTTGCAGAAGCCAGAGTTTACATCTGGTTTTCCTTATTTGAGTAGCCCTCGAATAAATTGACATAGCATAAATATCTATTGAATGAAAAATATATTATGAAAATTCTGTGTTTTTCACCTGATGTAAAGAGGTGAATCATAAAAAGTATCACAATTCACTGATAGAATACTCACTGTCTTGGTTTGAGTGTTTTTGTGTTCCCTCCCAAATTCATATTGAAACTTCATCCCACTAGTATTAACAGTTGGGGTTTTTAAGAGATCATAAAGGCTCTGCCTTCAGGCATTAATTCCCTTATAAAAAGTCTTGAGAAAATAACGAGACTGTTTTTTATCTTCTATTCTTCTGCCATGTGAGGACCCAGCACTCATCTCCTCCAGAGAACACAGCATTCAAGGTTTTATCTTGGAAGCAGAGACCAAGGTCTTACCAGACACAGAAGCTGCTGGCACCTTCATCTTGGACTTCCCAGCCTGTGAGCAATAAATTTATTCTGAACAATAAATTTTATCCCAAGATGTTTTGTTACAGAAACACAAATGGCCTAAGACACTCACCAACTAGTACCTGTCCTGATCTGTTTTCTTTGTGCTAACAACAACAAAGTAGGAGAATTAATACCAAAGAATTCATTAAACTGAAAATATTCCAGTTAAACAAGTATCCCAAGGACACAGACTCAGACAGGTTAATCTGATTGCCCACTGTGCAGCAGTGGCCCAGGTTTGCCATCTTTAGGAAACACTGTTGTGCTAGGGAGTTGTTGGGAGCAGAGGGGCAAGAGTTCCATCCCTGTGTGATTTTTGTCAAGAAAGAGGCTCAATCCAATCAGCATTATTCCCATGACCTTCCTCAACTTCAGCTGAAAGGAACTTTATTATTAAAGGTGTGAGTCAATATTTAACATCATGTTATCCCTTTCCTGATCTCAGAACCAATTCAGAAATAGATATGGGATTCAGATTAGAAATACCAAAATACCAGTGTTCCCAGTGATAATTCTGTTTGGAGAATGTGATCTTGGAACAAAATGTGAACTTGGGAAGTGCATCAATCCCCCTGAATTAGGAAGACATGCTCACTGGGTCACAGGCCACCCTGGACAACTGCCACTCCATACTAGGGCCAGAGATGGCCTGCTCTGTTACCTCTACGGCCAAGAGACAAACAGAATGTATACTCTGCAGAAACAGCAGTGTCCCATGTGTCCCAATTCTTCTGTGCCCCAGATACCAGGAAGAGCCAGATTGTTCCTGTACTAGGAACTTCCCAGCATGGAAACACAAAGTGTAGGTGACATAAGCATTCTTTTCTTTTGGAAACTATCTCTTTACAGGTGCCTTAGAATTATAGAACTGACTGACAGTTGCTCAAATAACATTACATTATTCCTGCAAAGCATTGTAAAACTGTTTAATTTATAATCTATTTCAATGAATATTTCTTGAATGCCTGCAAAGGTCAAGGTGCTATAGCCTTTCTGGGGTAGCCGATAAAGTTACATCCATCAGATGATCCTCTAGCAAACATGAGAGTCACATGCAGCATCCCAGGAAGGGAGCCTTCTACTTTCCTGGCTGGTGGGTCACTGTCAGGTATGAGAGAGGAATGGATTAGCATGAAAGAAAGTAGGGGAAAAAAATCACATATGGGTTCCTACACATTACTCTCTCTCTGAACTAATCATCAGTCGTGGACAAAGAGGGCAGTGGAGAAAAAGAGGCAGAAAAGCTAGAGAGAAAGAGAGAAAAATAAATAGACCAGAAAGGAAACTACCTGTAATCTATAATTCCTGGGGGATCACAGTTCTGTTTCTCAGTTACAAGCACCCAGAGACATGAAGGTCAACACTTATATTGAGGCTACTGTGGTTTATCTTTTTCTTTTTAACCATTACCCTTCTACAAGAGATCACCAATTCTGGGGAGGATTATTGGCTCTTCTGGGTTTTAATACTTGTCTCTTTTTGCAGACTTTGGTTCTTGGTTTGAAGGACAAAAGGCAAAGTGATCAGTGCCTTCCCTGTTAGGGGGTATAGAGGACTGTACTCACCATTACATTGCCACCTCGGCAGCTTGGTGTCTGTGTGTCATCTGTGAGCCACTCTTACCTGGAAGAAGGTCCTTCAACCTGAGGGGAGAGGGACTTATCCACGGCTCTAGAGTGACACACTCCTCTGCTGAGGACTTCTCTGTGGCATCTGTGGTTGTGGAATGGGTCACAATCCTCTCTGATGGAGGCAACTCTATTACTGAAGCATCTACTACCATAGAGGAAGTCGCACTTCTTTGTAACAGGAAATGAAGGAGCATTCAGGCAGAAGGGGTGTAAACGTGCAAGAAGCACCACACCCTGACAGGAGAAGCCCTGGTACAGCGGTTTCTTGTAAGCCATCAACTGCTCCTGTAAGCTGTCAACTGCTCCTTTGTCTTCTGGACAAAGCACTATTTCCTGCAAGAGTCACATCCCAGCACCCCAAGGCCAAATACCTGTAAGGATCCTGCAATAGAAAGGAATAATAGAAATGCCTCAACCTCTTCCTGGTGTTCATTCAACTGTGGAAGAGAATATATGTCTTATTTGGTTAAAGCTAAGCATGATTTTTCTAAAGCAAACTATAAATCATGAGTGCACTCCTCATATAGACTTCCAATTTCCCATTGCTAAGAATCAGTGAGATAAAAAGAATTATCTCTATTTTGGCCTCTTCTTTGGATACCCAAGTCCCACTGTTCCTTTTCCAAATCCCAGATTTCTTTTCTCATATCAAATTTATCCCTGTGCATCAAGGCTTTTGTTAAAATTGGTAAAACATGCTAATCTCACCTTGTGAGCTGGAAGTTTGAGCTTGGACAAGTTCAGAGTATGCTCAGTCACACTGGTGAGGACTGTTGCCCATGTGTCCTTCAAAACGCTTCTCTGAGTTAGGGGGTACAGAGGATTGGTTTCCCAGTGGGTATATATGGTCTATCCTATAGCTTTCCCTCTTCCTCTGACTGAGCACCCCACACTCCAGCATGCTGCTCTGTGCTCAGCTCTGATTCCATGAGAAGCATATCTTTTTGATGATGACGAAACTGAGGAAGGCTTCCCCACAGTACAGAAACAAGAACAGCAGTGCACTGCCCCGGTCACATGAGCAGAAATTCCTCCTGGCCATAGATGCATAGGGGGTTTCTGGTAACTGTTTTGTCTTCTGAACTATGGGCTGTAAGAACTTGGAGCAAAAATATGAAGAAAACATGGAGCTGAAGCATTTCAGTAGATTGAGAAAATCCATCACAATGTAAGACCAATGGTGGGTCAGAAACATCAGAAAAACTTAGGAAGCTACTGAGGAAGACTGCAGCACATGGACAGTGTGACCTGGTTACTCCAGCAGAGTGAGATGCATTCCCAGTGTCCTCCCATTTCAGAGGTGGGTCAGGCATTGGGATTCTTGAAAGATGACAAGATTGCGTGTATAGAAAAATCTGTGGGTGCACAACTACGAGAACTAATTAGTGAATTTACCAAGGTCAGCATGCAAAAAAAAAATCAATTCTATTCCTATATTACAGCAATAGACAATTAGAAAACAAAATTTTAAAATACCATTTGCAATAGTATCAAAAATGTCAAATACTTAGGAAAAGTCTTTAAGAGATATAATAAAAAGCTATAAAATATAATAAAAAGCTATAAAACATTACTGTGAGAAACTAAGGCAGATAAAATGGGAAGACATACCATGCTCATGAATTAAGAGTCAGTGTCCATTCTCCCCAGGCTTATTTGCAGACTTAATAAAATCTTTATCAAAATTCCAGCAGCTTTTTAAAAGAGAAATTTACAAACTAATACTAAAATTGATTTGGAAAAACAATCTTGAAAAAGAATCATGTTAGAAAACTTAAAATACCACTGATCTAACAAGAACAACTTAAAGAAAGAAAAGTTTATTTTGACTCATGGTTTCAGAGGTGCAGTCTATGGGTTGGCTGACTCCATAGCTCTAGGCCCAAGATGAGGTAGAATATCATGGAGGAGGAGTGTGGTGGAGAAAAGTGGCTCAGGACATCACTAGAAAGCAGAGAAAGAGATTAAGCTCAGCTCATCAAGTGTATACCCCAAAGGCACACCCACAATGATCCACCTCCTCCAGCCACACCTTACCAGTCTACAGTTACCACTTGGTTAAACCCTATTAGGGAATTAATTCACTGATTGGGTTAAGACTTTCATAATGCAATCATTTTACCTCTAAACCTTCTTTCATTGTCTCACACATGAGTTTTTGGGGTACACCTAATATCTGAACTATAACAATGACAATACCAAAAGTTGAAGGGTATGTGAAGAAACTATACCCTTAAACATTGCTGGTAGAAATGGAAATGGTATAGCCACTTAAGAAAATAGTTTGCCAGACTTTTAATCATTATGTCTCTATCTTTCAACCCAGCAATTTCAATATTTCCAAAAATAAGTGAAGGTATAATAATTTAACTGTGTAAAGGCTTTCTAGTGGACTTATGCAAATTATATATCAATTTAAAAAAAAACAAATACATATGGTGAATAGAGCACTACATAAGCTAAAGTTCATTTATTCAACAAACACTTATCAATAACTTTTTATGTACCAAGCACCCTGCTAATCTCTGGGAATACTAAGCTCTACCAGACCTGATTCTAGCACTGAAGAACACACTGATTCTTGGGTGGGGGGACGCACAAAGGATTCCAACATGTTGGAACAAGTGCTTTAATCCAGCTACAGAGCAGAGAGTGAGTACAATGTTCCAGAATGAGATAATGGTCCCTTGTGTGACCATTGCTTGGGGAGAGGGTAGAAATTTTTTGTTTTTTCTGTTTGGGACAAAGGGTGACATTCTAGCAGGTATGAGGGGTTGAAGTAACAGTTCCCCATAACTTTAGGACAAAGTATTTTTTCACAGAGGGAGACTAGGGAGATCTTTTAATCTCAAGAATAAGCATTAAAAGGTCAAATACTTGATGAGCAATAGGGTTAGAGGGAAGCAGCGCTCTCAAGTCAAGGTCCCTACACCATGCTGCAGAGTTGCCCACAGAACACCCCAGAGGATGTGGCTTGCAGGTCACACCCCTTGGGTCCATGACAACCCTGACAAAGAATGTAGGGCCCCAACAACAACAACAACAACAGAAACTGTTCTGTTTAAAGCCATTTAAGAGCCTTCTGGGGAAAACACCACCACAGTCCAGCTAGCCACGGCTTGCAATGTGTGTGGGTGGGTTCCTGTTTTTCCCTGCTTTTCCGTTTTTGTTTGTTTGTTTGTTCTCTTGAGCTTTCCCCAAATCCCAGATCTGTTCAAAAGATAGTGAAAGGCCAGGTACAGTTTGCTTGCTGACAAAGCAGAAGAATAGGCACCTGACTGCAAGTCTCCAAGACAGCCCTGGGAGCCTTTCTCCGAGTGTCCCTTCAAAGTTCCAGCTCCTGCAGGACTGCCTGTGACTCTCAACAAATGGAGAGAGAGGTAGCTGCAGGGGAAGCTCTGACAGGACCTTTCTAGGCACAACTGTATCAGTTTCGTACGGCTGCTTTAACAAGTTGCCAGAGATTTAGTGGCTTAAAACATCACAAATATATTATCCTAAGTTCTAGAGATAAAAATATCCAAAATGGATCTGTAGGGTCTTTTCTGGGAGGCTTCAGAAAAGAATCTATTTCCTTTCCCTTTCCAGCTTTCAAAAGCAGCCCATATCTTTTGACTCCCCCTCCACCATTGCAGCCAGCATCTACAAATCTCTTCCTCTCTGTTCTGCTCTGTCACCATACCACCTTCTGTCTGACTCTCACTCCTTCTCTCTTATAAGGACCCCTGGGTTTGCACTGAACCCAGTCAGATAATCTAGAATAATCTCCTGTCTCAAGAGCCTTACCTTGATCATATCTGCAAAGCCTATTTTGCTACATAAAGTAACACAGGTTCCAAGGCTTAAGATCCAGATATCTTTGGCGGGGCCCTTCAGCCTACCACAAGAAGTCTAAGCCAATCTTAGCTCCAAACTATAATAGCAAGATCATCTAGCACTGAGTGCTTACCATGTGGTTATAAATAGAAATAGTGACATAAATATAAATACATAGATATGAAGAGGTAATCTATATAGGTATATATCTATAAATTTAAATCCATAGATTACACACACACACACACACACACACACACCACATATTTTTTCACCATAGACTTGAAAATAATTCTATTTTATAAATGAGGAAACAAAAGCCTATGGAATTCAAAAAACAAAAATAAAACATTGTACAACTGTTAGTCAAAGCAGGTTTAGATGACTTCAAAGCAAATGCTCTTGACATCTTTGTCTCCCATTTCCGTTCCACGTTTTAGTGAGAAATCCAGACTATAAATGCTTGCATGTAACATCTCCAACCTAATTTCTTTCCTCCAAGGTAAGTCTGGAGAAGCCGCCATATGTGGAGTAGAAGAATGGGTTATTCTCAGCTGGCCACACTTGTAGAAGGCACACAGAATGATCCCCTTTCCCCAGTAAACAAACTTGTTTATTGCTTATCCGTAAAACCTTGCTTCTTTTTTTGCTTTGCTTTCCTCCATGTTCTCGCTTTTCCTCACTTTCCCCCATCTCATGGGGGGTGTGTTCCCAGGCAGAACCATTTACCGTCCTAAAAACTGTTCCTCATTTCAAAAATCCATTTCTTCATATGATCCATTGCAAATTATTTAAACATTGGAAAGGGAAGCCCAGACCAGAAATATTGCAGAAAAGGAAAAGAATCTGGGGACTAAAAAACATAAATACATCAAATCATAGCTTTAAAACAAACACTTAGAAATCAGCATCCCATGAAACAAAAGCAAGCGAAGATTCACTTTAACAATGTTATCTGGATAGCACCCTTCTCTGTTTTCTTCAGCGGGTTTTATTTTTAAATATTTTAATGTGTGGATTAAATCAGAATAATTAAATTTTAGAAGACAGAATCCCTTTCAGAGAAAAGCCTTAAATGGCATTTGCTGTTGATTCTTGTTTGTGAGAATCTGTTCATCTCCATTTTAGTCAATATTGCCCTTTTAAGCCTCTCACTGAAGACAGCAATGAAATATGTTCCTGAGTTTTATAAGCCTCTGTCACTGCCAAATCATGTGCTTTGGGAATTCTGGGTCATAATGCATAGAATGTTTTTATTACTGCCTTCTCAACAAATGGCTTTTTGTATAACAAATGGCTCATAAGTATTTATTGATAAATATGGCCATAGTAAAGTCTGGATCATGAGTACATGAATTGAATTGGGAAAATCTAGGACTGTAGGTACAGGAAGGTAACAAATCAAGTTTCCAGGGACCATGACCTAGACCACCATAAATTCATGGAAGACCACCTTGAGTGCCTCCTGGCTGTCAGACAGTGACCCCTCTCCCTGAAGCCCTCCATCCCAGGCTCAGTGGGACCTTCTTGCTCTCTACCTTCCCTGGAAGGGCATCAGGGAGCAGAACTGCCATAGCTTTACAGTGTCAATAGTAGAAAATTTTCTTGTTTTAATACAGATAATCATACTCGAGCAATAGTCTCTTCAGAGTTTTATTGTAAATTATATTTAAATATTTGTAATGGATTTAATTATCAGAGTATGAGGTGGTAAATGGACATTTTTGAAGATTTTAAGGAATATCAAAGGCTATTAATTCTTATTAATGTACCTTCTAGGTTTATTGGAACCTTTTAAAATTGGTTTCCTTGCTCCATGTTCGCTCCTCTCCAAACTGTTATCCTTACCACAGTCAGAAAGTATTGTTTCAAAATGCAAACCTGATCAGCGCTGTCTCTGGTATGTATACAAGCATACACCAAAGCACACACACTTGCATATAAACACACAAACACACACACGGACTCCTGTTCAGAATCTTTCAGTGCCTATTTATTCCCTTAGAGTTGAAGGCTAATATTCTCAATGTCCTCAATATCTTCAACTGATCTACATTACATGATCTAAGACGCATGACTCAACCTAAATTCTCATCTTTATCCCTTCTTTTCTATGGTCTGATCACAATATTCTTTTGAGTCCATGAAAGTGCTAGGTTTTGCCCCACCGCAGGACCTCTGGTATGGTCAGTCTCTGCCTGGAACAGGTATTCCCTGTGTGAACACACACACACACACACACACACACACACACAGAGTATTAACTTAGTTATCTTCTCTCTCAGATCTCAGTTCAAATTCACATTTCTTTCAATAAAACTTCCATGATCCAGCATGGACCAGGCCTCCTGATGCATGCTTGTCCATGGTGCCACTTACACAATAGTCACTCTAGAAGTATCTGTGGCATGAAAAATTAACCAACAGACTTTTTCATTCATACAGATTAATCAAAAGTATAAGTCAAATAGGGGCTATGTTTCATAGGCAGGTGAGGGAATGGGAGAGGGACTGAAGAGCAAAGAGTTCCCTGAGGCAGTATTAAGAATGTTAGAGGAAGTCAAAGGCAGTCCTGGATTTGGATATGAAAAATATCATCGAGTGACTTTTAGATTCATTCACATATCATCGAGTGACTTTTACCTTGATGTAAAAGTCACTCAATGATATGTGAATGAATCTATGAACTGTGAATGACCCCCCAAAAATATTGAAGGCAGTGGAAGGGGAGGAGTTGCTTGCAATTATCAGCTTAAGGGTTTGGAAAAGGCAAAACAATCAAGGGAAAGGAAGGAGAGGCAGAAGCGATCAAAATGCAAAGATTTGGCGGGGAGGGGAGGTGCTGAGTAACTGGGGATTGAACTCAGGGGCACTAGATCACTGAGCCACATCCCCAGCCCTATTTTGTATTTTATTTAGAAAGAGGGTCTCACTGGGTTGCTTAGTGCCTCGCTTTTGCTGAAGCTGGCTTTGCACTCATGATCCTCCTGTCTCAGCCTCCTGAGCTGCTGGGATTACAGGCATGCGCCACTGCGTATGATTCAAAATGCAATGATTTTATTATGAGTTTTCTGACATATTTCAAAACTTGTTCTGAAGTGTTTTAAAGAGCTTTTTCAAAAATATATTCAATATGGTAAAATAGAATATATTCACAATAAATAATGGCTACGAGGAAGACAATTTATATATATGCAATCTGCAAGAAGTATCTACTGTCAGTCTGTACTTGAATTTGGCAAGAATAAAAAATAGGTTTACTGACTTCTGAAATAACAATCTATACATTTTGCGAACATTCATACTCACAGATATCATTTATGTAAAAACTATATGTATCTATCTTTGTATGAATTTTTTAAAATATTGAACTGACCTGGAAGAACACACAAGCTCAATGCTGGTTACCTCTAAAAAGAGAGTGAGATGGGAGAGCATTAGGACCTAGAGGAGGCTTTGTTATTATTTTTCTATAAATATGCCTGATCTTTTTACAATTAGCTTTCACTCAGGTATGAACTTCGTAATTAAAAATAAATACTACATGGGCTGGGGATGTAGCTCAGGGGTAGAATGCTTGCCTTGCATGCGTGAGGCCTTGGGTTCTCTCCCCAGCACTGCAAAATAAATAAATAAACAAACAAACACATACATACATACCACAAAGAAGCCTTGACAAAGAAATCAACACATTCACCTTTGATATCGACAGATATTTTACTGGCGAGTGTATATTTACTGAAATAACATAGTAATAACCATAACAACATTCAGAGCATTTTGGAGTGTTGACAATGTTTTCACCTATCATAGAGCAGCCCCTCAACAACCCTCTGAAGTGGGCAGGGTCAGGCAAGGCAGCTCCTAACTTTGTTATCCCTCCTTGAAACATGAAGAAACAGAACCAGGAGCAGCTGGTGACCAGCCCTGAGCACAGTAGAGGTTACAGAGGAACCCAGAGCTTCAATTCTTTCCCCTACCGACTCCTTTCCTTGTCGTCTTTTGCTCAGTGTGGCTGCGAAGAAAAAAATCTTTTGACTGCTACACTCGACTGCTCCAAAAATTGCTTTATTGTAAACTATGCTGTAATTTCTGAATTATGCTACATAAATGGTTTGAGGGTTTCTCGTTATTGCAGAGGAGGAAAATTTACTGCTTTCATTTAAAGCCCTAGCACTCTCTAAAGAAAAGTTGTCATAGCTGAATATCTTTATTTTATTTACCCTTAGCTATCTTGGAAAGCCCTGTTGGGTGCAGACAATAGTGTTCAGGATAAGGCAATTTTTGATTTAGAGATATAAGTGATAAAGACATATTTACTCTTAATAGTCTTGGACAGTTACATTTCTCTTAATAATAGACACTGGCCTAGCTGTCTGCATTAAATACACCTATTGGACCACAATCAATCAAGGCACTGTGTACAACCTTTCTCTTCCTTCATGGTAGTTTGTCTGCAAATATGGCTGAGACAAAGCCTGCCCCCACTCCCCCAACCCCTGTTCCTGTACAGGCCTGTTACTGTTTCCACCAAGAGTTGGAGTCTGTCTTCCCTCCCTTTGAGCTTGCCTGGCTACACAGCTTGTTTTGGTGAGTGCAATGTGACAGAAATGATACCTTACTAGTCCCAGTCCTACATCTCAGGAAAGCTGAGAGTTCTGCTGCTATCCTCTTGCTTCCAAGCACTATTTGAGAAACTCAGAGGAGAGCACTCAGTGATCTGAGTCTGCACCACAGAGGCCCTGGAGGATGAGAGGCCATCATGGATGAAACCCCCAATTGAGTGCAGTCTCGTGAGTGACTCCAACTGGCGTCATATGTAGAGAATACAATGAGCCCCAAACCCGACTGGGCCCAGTAAATCTGTGGGATAATGGAAAATATTAAATGATTGTTGATTTAAGCCACTGAGTTTTGAGATAGCATATCACACAGCAGCAGGTAACTAAAACATGAAGCATTCTCTTTCTTCACTCTCCTACCTCTCCCCACTCAGCATGTCCCTGACCATCTCTTATGCTCATTGCCCATGCCATTATTTCTGTTTGAGGAAAAGCAAATATTCTTGCAATAATTCTCTTGGGACCATTGCCCCTATCAGTCACACCCTAAAAGGAGAAAGAAAAAGAAAATGAGGATTTAAAGAATGGGCCTGAGATTGGGGACAGAAACTTCTTGGCTCCAAAGGGCAGAGAACCTGGAAGCATTTTGGACTGTTTGCCATTTGTGTATCATCAGAATTCGTCATTAAAGGAAATGTGACCATCTTAATCCCCAAGCCAGTAAGAACTGAACTCAATGGTTGCACCAGGTGAGGAGTGTGGACTTTCGCTGTGGACTTCTATGGAATTCATGGAAGGTTTGTTGAGTAGGACAGAGTAACTCTCAAACCAGGGTACCTTCTGCCTCCCTGACCTTTAAATGCAGCCAGCACACACCCAAGCACCATGTAGGAGAACATGTAGAAGCCAATCAACCAACAATCCTATTCCAGGTGGTGGAATCTTCTATTCCTCACCCTGGCCCACTAGGCCATCTAAATCCAATCTCTAAACTCCACATCTCAATATCTGTCTTGTTTCTCTTCATTCACCTGAATACCTTTTTCTGGCTTACTAAATGAACTCCACTTCTTCCTGGACATTTACTTTTGTACAGGACTTGATGACAGTATTCTAGATTTGGGTGAGATGACTGTTTCTCTTTCAGACCAAGGTCATCAGTATCCTGACAATGAAGGCTATTTGATGGAAGAGAATGGTTCCAATACATAGAAGATGACAGAATGAGCCAGGCCAGGAGATGCCAATGGAAATCATTGTTTCTTTAAGTCCAGAAACACAAGAAGAGGGAGGTTGGAGATAGAGTCCTTAATTTCAGGGTGTGCCTAACATGAAGGAACATCACTTTGAGGTGGAAGGTAAATATTCAGTCAGGGGTGGTACTGGTCATAAGCAGTACTGAAGAAGGCAGTTGGGAGTTAGAGAAATCTTACACCAGGTATTAAGGAACCTGAGTTTTAGGAACAGAAATTCCTGACACTAAAGGAGAGATGATACAGCAAAACATAATCATATTAGAACGACCTTTTAAACATATACAGCTTTTACATCTTTCAAATCACTTTCACTTCTATGATTTCCTTTTCCTATTTGAGGTTCATCTCTTGAATGCCTGCTGCTCTGAGCACAGCTGAAATGGCTTTCCATTTTAGAGTGTGTACCTGTGTTGAGCCTTATAATTGATCAGATGTCCAGCTATAATATCCATACCAGTAGCACTCAGAAAAAAAATCAGAAGTCTTTAAAAAAGTTGGATGGCTGAGAAAAAGGCACCTCTTATAAAAACTCATTTTACTCCTACAAATGACTTCGAAATCATTTTGGGAACCATTTACTTTTTTTGTGTCTTGGCATTTATTTGTTTCCTCAATCTGTTTTTTCCTACCTTGTCTCCACTACCAATGCAGGAAAAAAAAATTGAAATAATCCAATTAGCCAAATATGCATCTTCTGGTTAACTTTCTGTTTGGTGTATACTTTTGGAAAAAATCACAGACAGATATGTTGGGGCCAGTTTTTGCCAGTCTGACTTCCACTCACTCCAGGGCTTATAGATTCATGGCAGCTATTATCAAACTAGACCTATAGATTCATGGCAGCTATTATCCAAACTCAGACCTTTCCTTGACTAAATCATAAATTCCAAATGGAATACTCAAAGCTGGCTGACCATATTAAGCCTGTAAGCTATGTTATCCTTGGTCACGAGAAGAATGCCAGGGATGATCCCATGACCTTCCCACACATTCATCTCATAAGACTGTAACTCCTGTCTGTGTCTAAGCCCACCTCTACCGCAACCTCAAAGCTGTTCCCTGAAATTTTATTTTCATGGCAATCTAACCATCCTACACTTCAACTTCTTGGTAGAGGCTCCTTCCATTCCTGTCCTTAACTGAAACTCATCTCTCCCTTGAGGACATGGCTCTCCCAAGTAGCCTTCTCCAGTTGAAGATGATCCTATATTCATTTGAATATTCCCATGGTTATATCAAACTCAAAAACGAATTTATTATCTCATCTCCATTATCCATTCTCTTCCCTTTCTTCTGTGACACAATAAGAGACACAATGACCCAAAGTAGGGCTCTGAGATCTGCCTAGAGTCTTCTTTCTCTTTCATCTTCCATATTCTATCATCACCACTTCCTGACAGTTTTTCTTTTTTTTTTTTAAGAGAGAGAATTTTTTTTAATATTTATTTTTTTTTTAGTTTTCGGCGGACACAACATCTTTGTTTGTATGTTGTGCTGAGGATCGAACCCGGGCCGCACGCATGCCAGGTGAGCGCGCTACCGCTTGAGCCACATCCCCAGCCCCTGACAGTTTTTCATGCTAACTAGTTCTCTAATGCATTCCGTCTCCCTCATTTCTATTATGATAGCCCAGTTAAAGGACTCTGTCATTTCCTTCCTAGATTATCACACTATTTTCCTGCTTTTAATTCACTCAAAAACTTCATCCTCCAGCCAGAGGGATGATTCTAACCCTATTACTCTTTCGCCTGCCATGGTCTAGGGACTCCCTCAAACCTGGCTAAACTCTCTTTCACTCTCAGGAAGAACAGGTCCTTCATGGTCCATGCCTATATACTTCTCTATTCTTTTTTTTTTTCTCCCTCCCCTCCCATCTTCTCTCTCTACCCCATCCACTGTAATTCATATCTCTCCTTGTTTATTTACCCATTCCCCTCACAACCTCTTATATGTAATTTTGTATAACAATGAGGGTCTCCCTCCATTACCATGCAATTTCCCTTTTCTCTCCCTTTCCATCCCACCTCATGTATCTGTTTAATGTTAATCTTTTCTTCCTGCTCTTCCTCCCTGCTCTGTTCTTAGTTGCTCTCATTATATCAAAGAAGACATTTGGTATTTGTTTTTTAGGGATTGGCTAGCTTCACTAAGCATAATCTGCTCTAGTGCCATCCATTTCCCTGAAAATTCTATGATTTTGTCATTTTTTAGTGCTGCGTAATACTCCATGGTGTATAAATGCCACATTTTTTTTATCCATTCATCTATTGAAGGGCATCTGGGTTGGTTCCACAGTCTAGCGATTGTGAATTGTGCTGCTATGAACATCGATGTAGCAGTATCCCTGTAGTACGCTCTCTTAAGGTCTTCAGGGAAAAGTCCAAGAAGGGCAATAGCTGGGTCAAATGGTGGTTCCATTCCCAGCTTTCCCAGGAATCTCCATACTGCTTTCCAGATTGGCTGCACCAGTTTGCAGTCCCACCAGCAATGTACAAGAGTACCCTTTTCCCCACATCCTCTCCAGCACTTGTTGTTGTTTGACTTCATAATGGCTGCCAATCTTACTGGAGTGAGATGGTATCTTAGGGTGGTTTTGATTTGCATTTCTCTGACTGCNGGTCCTATTTACCTGGTGTTCTTGACCTCTCTGCTGTTTCAATATGCTGTGATTTTTTGAAATGGCTGTCAGTTTCACTCAGAAGCACCATCTCATGTGAACTGTAGCATCTGACTTACGTAAAATAACTGACATTGGTGATCTGAGAAGAGACAAGATTAGGACAGCCCCATACTAATGGAATTTACAAGCTGAATTGACTATATACATATGCAGTGTTTGGCAATACCTAGTTTCTTAAAGACTTTTCAACAAATGTAAATTAATGCGACACACACTATAGTCTCTAAATGACTGGAGAACTCAGAAAGGAAAAATGAAATGGTCAGTACTAGGTGAATTTAATCAGAACCAGCTGCAGAAGGTCAGGGTTGTCTTCAATGCAAACACTCAGTAAACATGAATGGTTTAAAGAAGGAAAATACATTTCAGGTTAAAAGAGTAATGTGCAAAAGAAAGATAAAAGCACTATTGAGAAAAATAACAAGGCCATTTTCTTGACCGAACTACAGGATCTAAGCTAGGGAAAGAGAAGAAGTGGTTAGCCTGTAGGACCTGCACAAAACAAATTTAGGAATTTAGAATGAGTCATTGGGGCCAAGTGTAGTAAAGAGTTGCCAGATCTACTTTTATTCCCTTTTCCCCGAGGAAGAGGTTGTTTGAACTCTCCTGAGACATGGGTAGTAATTATATTCTATTGGTAAAAGGAACAAAGTCTAGTAGAATGCAGTGCAAATAGTGAAGCTTTATGTATACCTACAGATAGTAGCTTTAAGTATAACTAGAGGAGCTATTTAGCAACTAAAAATTTTGCCTTTGTTTCTGTTAATTTACTGTGTAGGGTTAATGTGGAGAGAAATTTGGAGCACTCTAAATAATAAGTTCTTGAAGGGAAGGATTCTGATTTAATATTTATGCATCTCGACTAAAATAAATATATGTATATGTAAAAACCTTGAGATCTAAAAAATTATTTTAAAAAAAACGTAAAAGAGATTATTAAACTAGCTAGAGACCTTGTGATCTAAGGAATAACACAGTAGTGAGTTTCCCAGGTTTTCTTTCTACCTCATATATGCTAAACCTGGAGCTGAAGAAGCCAACAATCCCAGAAACACCACTGGGCACAGACAAAAAGGCCCCAAACAAAATCTTGCGTTTTTAGTCAAAGGATCAGAAAAGGGAAAGCCTAGAAAGACAGATATTAAAAATACAATACCATTTAAAACAGCTCAAAAAGAAAATACTTTGGTGTAAATATAACAAAACATATAAAGCACTTGTACACTGAAAACTACAAAGTTCAAATGAAAGGAATCACAGAAGATCTAAATAAAAGGAGAGACAAAATATGTTCATGGATTGGAAGACTCAACATAGTTGAGTGAAAGTGAAATACAGTTTAACACAATTTCTATCAATGTCTCAACGAGGTTTTTTTGCAGATAGACAAAAAAAATTTATATAGAAAAGTAATTGAAATAGCTAAAAATTACCTTGACAAAGGAGAATAAATTGGGAGAAATCCATATACCCAAATGCAATCTATATAATCAAGATGGTGTGGTATTAACAAAGGAATAGAAACACATATCAGTGGAACCGAGTAGAGAACTTGGAAATAATCTCACACTACTATGTCCAATTGATTTTTGACAAAGGTGCAAAAACAATTCAATGGAGGAAATGATGGCTTTTTCAAATAATGGTGCTGGAACAATTGGACATCCACAGACAAAACAAGAAAAAAACCTTGACATAAACTCGCATGCAATACAACAATTAACCCCAAATTAATCACAAACTTAAATGTCAAATGTAAAACTTTTATTTTAAAAATAGAAATTCTATAGGATTCATGGCCGGGAACAAAGTTAGACTTGATTCCAAAAGCACTATCTATAAGAAAGAAGATTAAATGAACTTCCTCAAAATTAAAGATGTTTGCTCAGTGGAGAGAATCCAAAAGCAAAGTACAGAATGGAAAAAAAAAATATTTGTAAACCACATCTATGACAAAGTACTAGAATCTAGAATATACAAAGGGCTTTCAAAATTAATCAGTTAAAAAAATCTCATTAGAAAATGGACAAAAGACACGAAGAGCCATTTCACTGTAGAAGACATACCACTGGCAATTAAACACATGAAAAATTGTTCAACGTCATCAAACACAGGGGAAATGTGCTCTAAAACTACAATATCACTTCACACCTATCTGAAAAACTAAAATGAAAAAAAAAATAGTGACAACAGCAAATATCAGGAGGCATGCAGGAAAACTGGGTAGCTCGCACATTGCTGGTTGAAATGTAAAATAGCAGAACCACACTGGAAAACAATTTGGCCGTTTTTACAAAACAACATGTCACTCTCACGTAACCTGGCAATTGTACTCCTGGACATTTATCCTAGAAAAATGAAGATTTTTGTTCACACAAAAGCCTGAACACAAAGTTTTATAAAAATTCTATTCATAATTACCTCAAACTGGAAATATCCCAGCTGTCTTCAGGGGGTACAAGGTTAAATACCATGGGATACAGCAGTAAAAGGAATGAACTAGACACACACGCACACACACCACTTGAATCTCCACAGAATTATGCTAAGTGAAAAAAAAGAGCAATTCCCAAGGTTGTGTATATATGCTTCCGTGTATATATGATTCCACGTATAAGGTTTGAATTCCACAATGACACCACTATAGGATTAGAGAACAAATCAGTGATGACAGGGACTCATGGTCAGAGTAGGTGGGGAAAGCAAACAGGAGGGATCCTACGGTGAAGAAAAAGTTCTGCATCTTCTTTATATCAACATCAACATCTTAACGTGGGTATTGTATTATAATTTTGCCAGATGTTATCACTGGGGGAAACTGGGTAAATGTTTGTACATGTTCTCTTTGTACTGTTTCATAGGGCTGCATGTGAGTCTACAATTAACTCAAAATTAAAAACACTTTTTTCAAAAAAAAAAAAAGCACATGCACAAAAATCAGGAACTCTTCCACTAACAAACCCTTCCAAGACATAACATGTAGCCAAACTGAGGAAAGAGCAAAAGCATGCAGGGATTTGGCATTGTGGATTGCACTGGCTTGTTGTGCATTGTGGTGGTGTCCTTTGTGTTCCAAGTATTCAACGCTATTATTTAGGCTTCACAAAAAAATGTTATCATAAGGGACACACATAAATTTATACTACTCTTATTATTTTTCTACTTACTAGTCATATATAAACTAATGTGAATCACAGAAATGTGTTGATGAACATTCTATCAACACAAGAAATACTGTATTTTTTAATTTCCGAGTGGCTATACAGGCATAGTGTAGGTAAGCAGTCATATTGGGAAAAAAACTGAAATGAATACATGAACAGAAGCCAGAAATGGGGTATATGAATAAAACTGGAAAACCATATTTGAAGGCAATTTGGCTAGCTGCTAACTATAGGATATAGCACATAACACTGAGACAGAAACATAAAAATTATCTAGACTTTTGTTAAAGTCTTATTAGGGGTAAGAAACACCTGAATGTGATAAAACTATAGGACGTTGTACAAAAAAGGATTAGCAAAATTGCAATACAATTAAAGCCAAATTCCAAGTCTTTTTCCTCACCAAGCCTCCTACCTAATTATATGATGTGGTTGGAAGTAATGCCAAAGCCTTGTTTTAATTTTGCACGAACAATACTATCTCAGGGTCTGCTTCCATCAGAAACTGTTGACTTCTACTGCTCCGGCTATATCAACTAAAAAATAAATCCTTTGAGACTTCCACAGTTTCTGAAAATTTTCTTCTCCTAAGTCTCACATTTACTATAGCAAACTCTTCCAAAAGCTTTCTAGATAATTAGTTTCACAAAATATTGCTTTGGCTGGAATATTCTGCCAACAGCCCCAACTTGCCTAAGAGTATCTGACATAAAGAACAGGTATTTCTCTTGCCATACTCTCATTATGAGATTATCATAATAGAAGTTTAATTAATAGGAAGCAACACAATAAATAGTATCAGAAAAAGGCAAACACAATTCCTAGTCCTGCCTAACTCCTACATCTGTATATATGCATTTTTTTTCCCTACCTCACTAAAATGATTAACGAGGTAGAAAGTCTTTCTGGCTTGGCTTCCCCACTGGCTTCTGTCAAGGGTCTTCTGATGGGTCCCTCCTGGCTCTCACCTCAATGTATCTTCAATCCTTCTGGAACAGTCTTCAACTGCTTTGCATTCCTGAGACAGCCCAGCCACATATGTACTCAGTTATGTGGGATTCTGAGAAATCTGCCCTTCCAACATCTTAATGGAAGGTCAGATAGAAAAGTCTCCATTCTTTAATTTGTGTAATCCCAGGGGACACTTCCCCCATGGAAGGTCACTCCCATTCCTGTCTGCTCTTGAAGTCTCCCAGCTCCACCTTGGGCCTCTGGCTCCTCACTGTTAGTTCACTGCTCGGATCTTCAGGGCACTTTCCCCTCCTTAGAACTCTGCTGCAGTCTATGACCTCGATAGAAGGTGACATTTCCCTCTTCTGCCACATTCCTTCATTCATCCAGTCCATCTATAACGAGGTTGTGGGACTTGACTAAGGATTTGGAAATTAAAACTTTTAATATTAAAAATAACACTGAACATCCTGTTTCCAAAATCTATGAAAAAAAAAAGTTAAAGAGCAAGTTAAATCCATCATATAGATACACTTGGGTCTCCTAGTTCATAGCCTTGCTCCCTGGTCCCACCTTGGAGATAAAGAACATTCTTAAATCCTTTATGTTATAAATCTCTACCTTCCTTTAGGACAATTATCTCTCTATTTAAGGGTGTTGGTCATGTCCTAAAATATAATCTCTCATTCCTTGATAAACCAATCCTGAGGCATGAGAGCTCACAATAGTATCTCCCCCCCCCCAGACTACTGAGTTCTTCAATCTGGGACCTTCAGCCATATTTCTCTCTCTCTCTCTCTCTCTCTCTCTCTCTCTCTCTCTCTCTCAGATGTCTCAGTAAGAGGGCAAACACCAAAATAAAGATGTGTACTTCACCAGAGCTATCTGTTTCTTCTCTGTTTAGTTGCCTTTTTTCAATTATGCTGGACATGGAGTAATTTCAGTTTCCTGCAAGATTCTTTTCCCCATCCTTCCTCAGACTTAATGTTCTCCTGGGTCATACTTTGTACCCATCTGTGAAAATTCGTGGCTAATCTGACAGCCCATTGGCTACACCTAGAATTAAGTTACACAAACACTACTAGTAGAACTTTTTCTTTAAAACATCTCTGTTCAAAGCCATTCAAAATCACCTGGCAAAATTGTGTCTCTCACATTGTAAACCTGTTATAGTATAGATACGAGGGATCCCTCATATATCTCACGTGTGAGGCAATGCAATAATTTTCAGAGGTGAAATGATTAGATTATGAGAACTATTATCTAATCAATGGATTAATCCACTGATAGGGATTAAGTGGGCAGTAACTTTAGACCTGTAGGGTGTGGCTGGAAGATGTAGGCCACTGAGGGCATTCCCCTAGGGTTTATATTTGATCTGTGGTGATAAGCGCTCTCGCTCTCTCTGTTTCTTGGTTGCCATGTTCTGGACTCCTTTCCTCCACCATTACCTTAAGCCATGAAGTTCTGCCTCCCCATAGGCCAGAGTAATGAAGTCCACGGACTGAACCTCTGAAACCGTGAGCCAAAATAAAATTTTCTTCTTTTAAAGCTTGTTGTGTCTTTTGATCAAAGCGATGAGAAGCTGACTAAAACAAAACCCCTCACTGTCTAACTCCACATTGTCTAGGTCCCTTTATTCGTTCACAATTCCTTGTCAGATTGTGCTTCTCATCCTCAGCTCATTTTGATTCCAATGATTGTTTAATCTCTCATTTGTTCTGATTCCTCCACTTCACAGCATTTTCTTTTCCAATGTCCTCTTCTCCTGCCCTTTCTCTATTTCACATCTGCACTTTTTATTTTTTCCAGACACCTGACCTCTTTCTAGACTAGCTTCTCGTTTCTTACTTGGCAAACCAGCTCCTTTAACTATGAAAACTCAGGGAAATTTTTGAACGACCCCTGTTCCAGACACTAGTGACCAAATCACTATTGCTATCAGGACCCATCTCCACAGAGACCAAGACTGAAAACAAACATTCTTATTTGATCAGGAACTTGATTATTATGTTGCAAGAGCCTAATAAATACATTACTTCAGTACTTGGTGAATAAGAAATGTGCTCCAGCTGCATCATCAGTTAAACAGCTGTTGTAGGCCAGCCCAAGAATCTAACCACCATTTATAGAACTATCTGTTTGGGAAAATGAGGCCTCCATTCTACATGACCACAAATGAACTTTTGGAATGTGACTTGTTCACACCTGGCATCTGTAGACATTGCCATAATTTCCCACCCATGTGCAGGCTTCATCTTACGCAGGGAGTAGCAGCTTTTCTGTTTCAAAGACCCTGGACACATCCAGAAGAAATACATTACTGCAAACTGGAGGAAGCCCATTGACTGTTGATAATCACAACAAGACATTTATGTCCTGAATATTTTCAGCTTTTTATCACATTTAAATCTTAAAACCACCCTTAAGATTTTTAGAGCAAAATAGCATATATAGCATTTGGACAAAGATCAAACCACTTAGAGACAGGAGTCTTAGCTTGAGGTCTGGCTCTGCTGTTATTAGATATGTACTTGGCCCAGTCACTCAATATCTCTGAGCCTTAGCTTTCCTAAAAGGAAGGCAACATAGTAACAGCAACAGCACTATCCACCCTATTGGATTTTAAGACTTTTCAGTAAGGCACAGCAGCAAGACACATTGGGAGTCAGGGTGGAGCTGCTGAAATAGGACAGACCAAAGTGACAACAGAAATTCAGACAAGGAAGTCAGGCATGGCACCAAGGTCACTGAGCAAGGTTAGAGGACAGAAGTAAGCAGGATGGCCTCACTCGTGGTCAGGGGTGGTTAACAAAATCGAGTGAGTGCTATCTGGAATCCCAGTATTTCATGGAGGTCCACGCCAGGACCTTCACCCAGGCTTTATACCTTGGGAAGAGCAGTAAAAATTGTAAGGAAATAGACTAGATACCCAGAATGGAAAGTCAAGGGAAGACCAGTTCTGTGAAATGAGGGGGACAGAGGACTCTTGGAAACTTAGGTGGCAAATGTCAGAAATGCAATAGGTTAGCTAAACTGTAATTCAAGACAAAGGATTCTAGTAATCATCCCTGAGATCCCATGTCTTAGTAGTGAAAGAAACTTGGGCCATGACATTGACACTCACACAATGTCAGAATAAGATATGGATTACAGGACTGAACATAGAGTCAGCAGAGGATAGTTTTTGGGGAAAAAAATTCTGAAGTAGTTGAGGTCGGCCCATCAGTTAGCCCAGTTGATTGGGACTCTTGCTTGGCTGGGAGCTCAACTCCTACAACAGGTGATTGTTTCACTGCCTTGTGGCCATAGGCCTCTTCTTTGCTCCTACCAGTTGCTCTGTAAATCCTGGATGCCAGGGCACCAGGGTCATGGGATGAATTGTCAACATAGCAGGTGCTCAACAAGGGTTGGATGAATGGATGGAGAGATTGAACAAGTGTTCCTTTGTGTGCAAAGAGAAGTCATGGAACATAAAGGGCAGTGTCTCATCCTTTGCAATTTAGCCAGCAGATCCTCTTAGTCCTCACTCTCTGAACTTTGAAAGCCAGAAGGCAACTCTCTGAGCGCCAGTTAAATACCCTGTAGGAAAAAGAAAAACAAGCTGAAAAGAACTCAATGAAAGACAAGAAACTAGTCATCAACATAATCCCAGGATTCCTCTTCCAGGCCTGTCAAAACCAGTATTCAACAACTGTTTTAGGCAGGAGAGTTAATGACTTCATTAATACTTTAATACATAAATACATATTTGAAATGGACAGACTTATCAATCCTGGCATACCTCCTTCACAATGCACTGAAGCAGAGTGCTATAGGATGGAATCTAAGGTGTTGTGCTCTGGCTTCCTGGTGCTTATGAGAGGAATGTGGACTTGGCTGATGAGGTCTGCCCTTCAAGGTGCTTATGTGAGGACCCTTAGCAAGCCCCACCGGTGTCAGAGAGAACTGCGCTCCCCCAGCACTCATTCCCAGCAAAGGGCCCTTCACATTTCCTAATTAGGTTATATTCAGTGTGCAGAGGGCTGGTGATGGATGAGATACTGAAGTGTAATCACAACTGATATTATTCACGTCCCAGGAATGTGCAGCCGAGGCTGCCCTGCTAGCTCCAGCAGAAAACAATGATGTGGTTGACAAGTTGCCTTTTTACATTTCAGATTCTGTTCCAGATGTATTCTTTCTGCTTGGCCATGAATGCAGAACAGGTATCTAGAGAGAAGAAATAAACGGGCTCTCAAGTCCAACTCCTGGTTGTGTGAGGCTCCCTAAGTCATATACAGACTGGCTTGACCTGCCTGTTAGAATGTCCGGAAATGGGGCCAAATGGAGCAGCCTCTCACCTGCCTTGAGATGTTTGGTTGCCTAGAGGCCCAAGGAACCACAGAAAGGGTAATTGTCTTAATCAACAGGTGTTTTGCCAGACATTGTACTCGAATAAATGATGAAGATAAGCTTCCTCTTTTGAAATGATTTGCAAGCAGGTGAAAAATCCAGACAAAACATGCCAGCAACTAACACACAGGACAGAGAGGACTCGGTACTATGATGGGGGATAAACAAAATCTTAATGATGCACCAGAGGAGGGGATGATTAACTCTGACTAAGGGAAGGAAGACTACTGAGAAAGAATATATGAAGGAAGGGTGCACATTCCAGGAAATAATAAATGGGACAGAGCCATGGACAAGGAGCTATAATAACACAGAGGATGGGGAAGAGCCCAGTGGACAGGAGCATGTCATAGAGGAGGTGATGCTTTGCTGAACTGGGAGGGCTATGGAGAGGCAGGAGGAAGGGCATTTCTAGAAAATGGGCACCCTGAACACACCCAGGTGAAAGAATGTGGCAGTTTAGGACACCACCCACATAACTCACTGTGTTTGCAACCTGTAGATGAGTCTGGAAAAGTAGGCAGAGCCAAGGCAAAACAGAATTTTTTTTTTAAGCCAAATAAGTACTTTGTATTTTATCCTGATGGCTGTAAGAAGCCACACAAGGTGGTCCATCTAGTTGGCTTGGTGACTAACTGGGCCTGAGGGGAGAGTGTAGATGAAGGATCCAGGTGATACATGATGAGAGCTTCAACCAAAGGTATAATTAGGTGTAACTGACAAATAGCCTCATGGGATCCCTCATGAGGCAAGAAGAGAAAATGAAATAATTCTCTTATCTACTCAGAAATATTATTTTTCAATGAGCACTCTCCCCTTGTTTGATTATTTATACAAGTTACCGCCTCTTTTCAGAGGAGATCTGTGTCTAACTCATCTTTGTGTTGTGCAGTGTTTAGCACAATCCTTATGTATATCAACCACTCTGTAAATATTGGTTGAATAAATAGAAAACACAAGATTTATATGTGTTAGGGACAAGAGGTGCCAGGGTCAGTATTTAAACCAAGAAAAAGCCCTGCAATTCCCTCCTTTGCAAAGAGGTTTCTTTCTCTGTCTTCCTGCACATCCGACACTTGGGGCCCACCAGAGACTTTCAGAGGCTTCAAAGTATCCCTCTCCCTGTGCCCTGCTGGGCATAAAAGTCCATGTAATTTCTAAAAGACTCCAAAGTAGACTGCCAGACATTTGAAAATGATCTGAATTTATGAGTCACCCGTCCACCAGGATAACACTGACCAGTGCCAGGGCCAACGTGAACAGGAGAGCCTTATCAAAGGTTCAAGACACTCACCTATTTAACAACACCTAAGAGTTCAGATTGACCAGGATTCCCTAAAACCTTCCATTTCCAAATATGTTCTACAGCCAGAAGTGTCTTGTATGCTAACTTCTTTGATGGAAAAATAGCCACAAAAATGACTTGAAATTCTCCTGCATGTGAGATTTGTCTATTGTTGCCCATTTATTTATTTATTCAATCATTTCTGTATTAATATAGACACATGGATACTTATTTTATGCTCTGTTATAACTCAGTTCTACTTTATTTTAATGCTCAAATTGGTTCTAGTTTTAGCCATCAAGAGTTCATTCAGTTGGCTCCCATAGTCCTGACATTGTGAGGTTTTGGTTTCTAGAACTACAAGATGCACCAGGTCATCTTGTATAGTTTCCCCCTCTTCCCTCCAGAATCAGCTGTTTCTACAAGGATCTCTCCTGGCACTTTTATTGGAGAATGGTATTAGGTACCAAGACATGGGTGTGCTCTTTGTCACTGGGGTGCTATGGCTTCTAGACACCCTTACTCAACTGGCAGAGAGATTATATATATGCATATATATATAAAATTTTATATATAATATATGCTATATATAAATATATTGTATATATAATATACAAATACATTATATATAAATGTATGTTATATAATATATATAATCTCATGTTATATCTCATGATTTTACATATATATGTATAATCGTGTATCTACATGTAGATCTATAAATATTTCTATATGTAAATCTCTATCAATATTGGAGGTAAATATGAGTTGATACTGACATCTTCAGCTCCAACCTAGTTCCTCATAGATAATTCTAGTCTTCTCCCTTGCTCATCTGTATCCTCTCCCTCTTGCAATGGAGCCTGGATCTCACCATCAACCATCCATTTTCTTAATGATTCAATACCAATGTACTGTATAGTACGTCCAGAATTGTAACTCATAATGTTATAGAAAATAACCTGGTAACCTGGAGTGCCTTTAATCTTACACACTTCATTCACTTCTGAATTTACGGAGGCTAGCATTTTTTTTCCATCCCCATTCTGTGAGGTTGTTTCATGCATTTGTAACATAGTTAGATTCTTTTGTCATATTTTATATTCCATCCTGAGGTCCTCAAACCTCCTAAATGGTTTTAAAATTTTGCATAACTAAGGTTCTTTCTTTGTTCTCTCATTTCTATGGGCTTTGACAAGTACAGAGTGTCATGTATCCACCTGAATGCAATATCATAAAGAAGAGTTTCAACACCCTAAAAAAATTCCCTAATGGTTTACCTATTAAAAACTGTTGCTTTTTCTACAAGCCCTTGGAAATTACTGATATACTTACTATCTATTTAAAATAGAGTTTTGCCTTTTTTAGAATGTCAGATGCGTGGAGTTACATATTAGGAAACCTTTTAAGACTGGCTTCTTTCACTTAGCAGGATGCATTTAAGATTCATAGATTCATGCACGTCAGTGTGATTCGATAGCTCGCTCCATTGTATGGACGTACCAAAGTCTGCTTAATAATTCACCTACTGATTTGATTTTGGGTTTTGGTAATTATGAACAAAATCATTACAGACATTCTGATGCCAATTTTTTCATAGGCATACAGTCTCAACTCAGTTGGATAAATACTTAGGAATGTGATTGGTGGGTTCTATGGTTAAGACTGTGTTTAACTTTGTAAGAAATTGCCTATCTGTTTTCCAAAGTCGCTGTTAACATTTTGAATTCACATCAGCAATGAATGAGAGTTTCTTTTGTTCCACAAAGTTCTGTCAATTCTTGTCAGCAAATGGTACTGTTAGAGTTTGTTGTTGTTGTTGTTTTGTATTTTGGTCATTTTAATCAGTGTGTAATAATGCCTCTATTGTTGTTTGACCACTTTTAAAAATAATTAAAGTCTATCAGGAGTGGGCAGTAAAACTGAAAAAAGAGATCTGGGTCACTGGCATAAATCACTGACACAGTTGAAAGTAGCTCAGACTACAGGAGAAGAGGTGGTACTCTTTGGGGTCCTATTAGGAATGGGATATAGAACCATCAATTTGTTTCCTCCATATGACTTTAGCTCCTATGTTCTTCATCCTCAAATAAGAGAACAAAAAAGATGTGTGAGCTAATACTTAACACTTAATATAATACTTCATGTAAAAGAAATGTGTATTTGGGTGAGAGATACAGAAAATAACTTCTCAAAACACAGGAGAATATAATTTCCAAAATGAAAAAACATGCTCAATAAGGGAAGAGAGGGCTGCCATCTGAGTAGTCGGGACAATCATAAAAACCCTGATCGCTCCTTTTTGTAAGGGAACCAAGGATTTGTTTAGATCCGATATGGTAAGACACACAGCCACACAAAAAAAGATGATGACAAAAGAAGAAGCTTGTATATTTATAGAACCCTAAAAACAGGTGGTAGGACATACCCATAGGGCCACATGGAGAAGCACTAAGGTCAGGGAGCAGAAAGAGGATGGAGAAATGTGGGCAAGAGCCTTTGTTGTGGTTTCATAGGAAAATTAAGGCAAGATAGGATAAATAAGTTTAGGATTGGCTAGTTTGAATAAGTTCAGCAGGCTCAGGGGTAGGGTTGTCTCCAGTCCGGTGGTATCTGGCCCTGGTCTGATAAAGGTGTGGTAGAGATATGAACTTTGGCTTGGTTGGTTTGCATCTAGCAAGGCAGACTCCTAGACAAGTTCCCTGTCTCTAGGAATTTGCTAACCCTGAGGAAAACTTGCATGATGTTAGAGTATTTGAATAAAATACATGCTTAAGACACTCCTTCTTGCTTAGATTTTATTGTTAGGTCTGTTTTTTTTTTTTTCTGGAACTGCCTGAGGCTGTTTGATCTTCCTGGTTCCTGAGGACTGAGCTATTTGGAAGCCTCCCCAGATTCTTGGGGCAATATTTCCTCCTTCAAGTTCTAGAAAGGTGTGGTCGCTTTTAATATTAATAGTGCCTTTTCACCTGTTTTGTACTTCATGCTTTGCAAAGCATGTCAATGCATCTGTTGTATGACTCAGTGTGACCTCTCTGGAGGTGGAAGATTTGTCCAGTACTTTTACTGCCATTTACCAATTTCTCAAATCTCTCAGTTTACTAGAGAATCTAAATATTTACAGACCCCTTATCCATCTATCACCCTGTATCTGTGTTCTGTTTCCCTGTTTCTTTTCTCAGCTTTACGTGCTGTCTTTTCTTCTCAGCTGCTCCTGATGCTTCCTTCAACCAACACACATTTGTTGCACAGACTCAGTAATAGGAACTATGCCAGGTCCAAGGGACACAGAGATGAATAAGGCAATCTCTGTGTGATAGGAAAAATAGATATGAACATATGTTTTGAGTTCTGATAATGTAGCAGTTACATCCATCTTCATATCACTCTCAAAGTGAGTTTTATAATACCCACCATTCTTATAGATTAAAAGTAAGGTTTAGAGAGCTTAAGTCATGAACCAAGGTTGCATGGCTAGCCAATGGACAGTTGACTGGCTCCAGAATATGTGGGTATGAATTTTTCTGGGTGCCCTGACCTTTCCATAGACATAAGTCAGAACACTTTCCCTTCCTAATCTTTGAGATGATGAGGTTTTTTTTCAAACAGAAGTGACATTATTTTGAAGAAAAACAAAAAAATCAAAACTACTTGCTCTCTACTCTAAGAACCTCTACTACAAACAACTAGATGATCTTGAGAAAATTACTGTTAGCTATCAATTACTATAACGAAATACCCAAGATAATTAATAGAAAAAAAGGTTTATTACCTCATTGTTCTGGAGGTTCCAGTCCAAGATAGGATGGACCCATGGCTTTGAACTTTTGGTGGGAATGCTGGATGGCAGTGGCAGGAAGTTCATGATAGATCAAACTGCTCGCTTCATGGCCAGGAATAAAGAGAAACAGGAAGGGGCCAGGGTCCCATAATCCCTGTGGACGGCATGCCCCAGTGACCTGAAGACCTCCCCAGAAGGCCTACCTCCTAAAGATCCAAAGCTGCTCCCACTAGACCATGCTGAGGGCCAATCCTCTAACACATGGACCTGTAGGTGACATTCAACATCCAAACTTCAGAACTCACTAACTTTCTTTTGGCTTTAGTTTTCTCTGATGTAAAGTGAGAAGGCAGGATTAGATGACCTCTAAGGTATCATTAAGCTCTAATGATGACAATTAGATGTATCTGCATCTGTACCTCTGTTTTGGAGACCCATTTTGTTTTGAAGTTGAGAGATACAGACAGAAATCCAAGGAAGACATGGTGCTCACCTCCTATGAGAAACATCTCAAAATCTTCCTACCTGGTGTTTCCTTGTCGATATGTATCTTTCAGCATTGCAAACTCAATGCACCAAAACCATTGTATGATGGCATCAGGAATAAACAGAAAGCCAACATCTTTTAAAGAAGACCAACTTTCATTAACCAGAAAGTATATGCAATACAAACACCTACTCTGACCAAGCCACCTCCTCCAAAGCTGCCTGAACTCAGAAGGGCAATCCTAGGGGCCCAACCCATCCTGACACCTTCTTGGACTCCCTGGAAGTCTACCATCAAGATGCCAGCAGAGATGGTTTCTCTGAGTCCTCTCTTCTTGCCTTATAGATAGCCAACATCTTACTGGGTTTTCACATGATCCTGCACAGAGTGTCCTGCACAGGCACTCTGGTGTCTCATGGTGTGTCCAAATTTCCTCTTCTTATAAGGACAGCAGTTAGATTGGACTCAAGTTTGTTTACAGGATCTCATTTAATGTTAATTACCTCTTTAAAGACTCTGTCACCAAATGCAGTCATTATGAAGTATTAGGGGTTAGAACTTCAACATATGAATTTGAGATGGGGGAGCACAGTAATAATAAGGTTGAAATCCTATCTATACTTCTAAGTCCTCCTCAAATACATTTTTCCTTCCAGAACTCTGAAGTTTAACTAGTTGTAATCTCTCCTTCCTTATAATCCCACCACTTAACTAAGGACCTAAGAGAGAGTACACTCCGTAAATGTCTACTAAACAATGTCTTGTTTTATGAGCAATGTCTTTTATATCTCTAAATGGCATGTAGCTTAGTGCCTTAGTGTGGGAGGCTGCACATATGTAGCAACAGGAAATATTTGGAAACTATTCTTACTGCTCTATTTTGCTGTGAACCTAAAATTGACTCCCCCGAATGAAAAACTTTTAAAAGGGAAAATCAACAAACATACTTTTTAATTGAGTTGGATGCTTTGCACAACCCTCACATTTTAAGAAATTTGGGTCTGACTTCCATCTTTGGGTTTTTCATAAGCCCTCCTTTCTTTTATAGCTACCTAGGTCACTAGCCCGATAAGATATGACAAAGCAATTAAGGACAAGAATGGTGTCTGAGACACAGTCTTCCTCCATCATAATTCTGACATATGCAGATTTCAGGACAGCATGAACCTGAGAATCGGAAGCCATCTTCCCAGTATGTGTGAAGCTTATTAACTGTACTCCATGGTGACATCATGAGTAGCCAGAAGAGCTGCGCAGAATAGCTACACAAAGGGAGGAGATTCCAGTCCATTGGCTCTGTGGCTCTGGAGCCTATCCTCTTTCCAAATCTGACTTTCTTGGAAGCAAAACAGTGTTCTTGGAGGATGGTACTGTCCACCCATCATTGCAGTGATTGGAATGTGTGCTTCCGGGGTCCAACGCTAAAGAAAGAAATGTTAGGATCCTCTACTAGTGCTGCTGCTGACAAAAGAAAAGTATCCAAGGAAGCCAGCCTTGTGAGCTGAGACAGGGAAGGCAGGAAGTCACTTGTAGTGGGATAGAGAGGAGCATGGAAGAAGAGGCCAGAAATGAACCTCAGATCCTTCATCACTGTACCTGGAACCCATGTAGGCCATGAAACTAATCAAGTCCTGAATCCTTGCAGACACACTCCATGTTGGCCATTTATCTGCATGTGAAGATCTGGATCACGTAGCGATGCACTCAGATGACATGCCCCAGCCCTGTACAATGAAAAGTCTATTATCCCATGTTAATCAGGTCATCCTGATCACTCTAACTAAATTTCATCTCTCCACTTGTCGATCATCTCAATGTGGTTTCAACTGTGTTTCTTGGAGTCTATCTTGGTCTGTTTGGTCTGCTATAGCAAAAACACTGCACCACAAATTTGGTGATTTAATCAACAAACATTTATTTCTCGCAGTCTTAAAGAATTTGGAGAAATAAATTCTGAAGAATCTGACTGAGAAGTCCAGTATTAAGGCCAACAGCAGTGTCTGGTGAGGGCCCACTCCTGGTTCATTGGCGGCTGGGTTCTCACAGGGCAGAAGGAGCGACTCTCTCGTGACCCATTGATGAGTGCACTAATCCTTATCACCAGGGCTCCAGCCTCATGACCTCATCACCTCTCAAAGGTCTGAGCTTCTTATACACTTAATACCTTGGGAGTTAGGATATTCAAAATATTAATTTTGGAGAAACACAAATATTCAGCTCATAACAGAGCCCAGAGAGTCAGAAAGGAGTTTCAAGAACCCTCTAGTGAAAGGTGCTAAGAGGGAAGGGCTCCCCACTGGAGATCAACCAGAGCAGCTGCACTTTTGCTTATAATATATATCTCAATTTTAAAGGGAAAAAGCCTTCAAAACCATTAATGCACAACAAAACATCAGTATTAGTGGGCCATAGATCTCAAATGATCCATATAGTTCCAAATTCAATACACAATGTCCCATTGTCAGATAACATATCAGAATATGTGTCACCACTTGGCATTTGGAACATAAGAAGTTGATGACATTTATCACATACCGCCCTGCATTAGAGGTATTTGAGTGCTTGTTTTATCATCTCTACAAATTTAAATAGCTTATGTGGAGGAAGTGTATTCACCTTTGTGTCCTTTAGAATACCTGTCACAGTGCCTTACATTCTGGCATTTAGCAAATACAAGTTGAATGACAGTAAGAATGTTGGTCATGTTCACTAGCAAGCAGATTTAGCCAGTAAATCACAACAGTTACAATATAATGGAACAAACTTGCAAGATTCTTATCTCTGCTTTCTAGACAGATCACAATTAGAAACAAATTAAAGATAAGACTTTACAAGCCATAAAGAAGGTCCTAGGCCACTCTTAGGAACAAAGATTTTAATATTGGGCCACAGAAGAAACCAACTACCTTCGAAGAAGCTCAGCATTCATTTCTTAAGTCTCACAGCATTTCTGGGCTAAGATGTAAAACACAGACTTTCCAAATGCTGACTCTCATATAGAGCCCAATTTAAATGACATATCCTGACTCAGACTGGCCAGGAGCACCAAGATGTCCCTGGAAGGTTTTGCTTTAGGCTTTTGAGAACAGTTTCCACATTCAGTCAAGCGGGGTTGGAGAGATGAGAGAAACATAGGGCAGCCCGAGGACAGTGCCAGCAAGTTAGCCCAATTCCTTGGCACAAAGTAGGTACCCAATAAATGGTTGTTGAATGTGAGACGTGAGTCCTCTTCTGCTCCAACCTGTCCAGTCAGTGGCTAGGTAGCACAAAGCATTGTCAAGGCCTCAAACTCTATCTGTTGTCATCCTTCTTGAGGAAAACACTGCAACTATTATTTCTAGAGAGTTGATGACCAGGCAAAAATCTAGCAGAGTGGCTTCAAGCAACCACTCCACCAGGTGGGAGAGCCACACTCGAGAGCCCAGCACATCAGCAAGGTGAGCTACAGCAAAGGATCCTGGCCCTGAACAAAAGCCACCAAGGGCCTAAAAGGAGGTGTAGGCCATTGTCAGACATGGCCCATATCTTTGGTGTGTGTGTGTGTATGTGTGTGTGTGTGTGTGTTTGTTATAAATGCAAGGAAAGTCCTGGGTGTCCCCTATTGTGAATTTCCTGCTTTTCTCGTGGAAGTCCAAATTAAGTCACCTGTAATTAGTCCTTTGTGCACAGGGACTTCTCACACTGGGTATCAAGAAAGGTGACTCTGGTGGCAGAGAGACCATGGGGCATCAAGTACCCTCAGGTGTAAGGGTGAGTTTGATGTGGATGTCAGGGGAAGGCTGATGGGCCTGTGTGCATCTGTGCATGTGTATGAAAGCCTTTGGGGAGGGCAGGAGAAATGAGGGCAGGAGTATCATGGCAGACTTTTCTTTTCCCCTCTCTCTTCTTTATCCTGTTTCTCACTAACCCAGAACATGAACTGAAATAATCATATCTTCCTTCTCACCTCATAATCACTGTCTTGGCTTTATTACCTTCATTTGTCAGGTACCAAATAGGGTGAACAAAGAATTCTGACAATATAACAGTCAGGATTTGCCCCCAGGTATACAAATTAAGAGGGCTCAGAGAAATAATTAGTGGGGATTGAAATGTAAATAAAATAAACTATCATTATCCATATAATTTTTGGATGATTCACAGACTTTCTCTAGTTAATTTATCAAAGCATTGTTTTATGCAACAAATACCTGTACTAAGCATTAGGGATTCATTCATTCATTCAACAAGTATTTAAATCCCTGTTATGGGGCCTGGAGTTGTAGCTCAGTGGAAGAGCGCTTGCTTAGCGTGTGTGAGGCATTGATTTTGATTCTTAGCAACACATATAAATAAATAAATTAAAAGTCCATTAACAACTAAAAAATATTTTTTTTAAAAAAATTCCTGTTATGTGCCAAGCACTGTTCAAGAGGTTGGGATATAGGAGTGCACAAAATAGACAAGATTTCTATCCTACAGAGCTTATATTCCAGTGGTGTGGGGCAAGGGGAAAAATAAATAAATATGCAATCAATATATCAGGTAGTAAGTGCTATGAATAAAGAAAGCAGAGTGATAAGAAGTATCATGGGTGATGCCTTACATGGGATGGCTTAGAAGGTCTCTAGAGAGCCAACACTCAAGTAGAAACCTGAAGAAAGCTCAGGGGGAGATGTACAGGTATCTGGAGAAAGAGTATAAGAATGAATCAATTCCACTTCAGTAAGCTGTGAGCAGGAAAATGACTCATTATACACAAAGGCCTTCTACGTTGCCTCATAGCCCATCTGGAAAGAAGAAAAGTATAATTCAACAATAAGTGCTTTACTTACTCAATATGAACAAGACGACCTAATATGAGGATGAAATGAGATAAATGTGAAAGGATTTTTAAAAGCATGGCAGGCTATATAAATCTCAGGTAATTCTATTTATTAGTCACTTATCTCTATTAGCAATCAGATCATGTATGCGTTGATATTTGAAGGCCTTATCCACAAATTAAATTGGTGCTGGCCTGGGTTGAAGAGCTAATATGAATGCCAAAAATGTCCTAGGATTTGGTGGTTATGGTGAATGACTCTGACCTGCTCAGAACTACATGCTAGACTAAGTCTGCAAGCAAACATAGTCTTATAGTACACTATTTCCTGCTGCATTTGATTAGGTGAAACTCAAATCTCCTAACCAGGATGTGACTTGAACTTCTTTATTTATAAGGAAATCACTGGTTAGAAAATTCCTTAGACTTTGGCAACTAATCAGCCAAATTAGCACAGGTTAACATGTTTTCTCTATGGGCGAAATTCTAATTGGATACCAAGGAGAGGAGGGTCCTACTTAAGTTTCAACAAGGCGGGATGTAGTTCATTGGTAGAGCATGTGCCTAGCATGTGCAAGGCCCTGAGTTCCATCCACAACACTGGGAAAAAAGTTATAATCTTCCAGCTTCTCTTACATTTTTTCTTAAATCTAACTCAGGGGATAATGGAGAACATACACATGCAAGTTCAGCCTGAATGTGGCATTTTGGAGGAAAACCCCAGCTGAGCACACACGAGTATGTTTCAGCTTTGCCAGAAGAAAAATAGTTATGCATTATACATAGACTATAAAGACATTTTTTGTAAGCCTTACTTTAAAATGTTTGAATTTTAGAACTTAAAATGTTCCATGTGTTTTATATTTCTTCTTCAGTTAGATTAAAGAGAAGTGATTGAAATTTCAGCCTCAGCATACATGCGGTGTATCCTAGGAATGTTTAATATAATATTACTCTGTAGCTATGGAGTTTGTAAACAAGGCTTTTACACTCATTGCTTATGGTAGTTAAGGGTTTTTTATTTAATAACTATTTGAGTACCTACTATGTGCTCAGGCCCTGATTTAGGTACAGAAGCTATAACAGCACATCAAGTCGACACATTATGGAACACAGGACAGAACTGAGTCTATAAATAAATATGATGCCACGGGTCAGGTCATGAAGAAATTGTTCCTCCTGCTTTATTCAGGGAAAGGGAATGTGGGTAGGGCTGCTGCTACAGGGAAGGGAAAGCCATTCCTTTGCAATCTCATTGAATAAGGACCTTAATGAACTGAGAAGAGAGGATTGGGTGATTTGGGGAAGTGCCCCAGCAGATAGATTGAGTATGGAATCACTTGAAGGCCAATGTGGCCAGGGCTGAGTGAGCAAGAAGAGAAAGTAATGGGAAATGAGGTCTTACAAAAAAAACCCATATCACAGGGTTCTTTCTCATCCCCCAAAATGAAATGACCACTGCTCTACTACAGTCTGGCTTCATTTTTTGAAGGTTCAAGAGATGATAATGAATTGCAAGGTGAATCTGCTGTGAAATTACAATTTCCTTGTTAAATTTCACATTAACCCGCATAAAAATGGATACGTGGGTGTATTCTTTTCTCTTCTAGGCCGTTCACCTAAGCATTCCACCTGCCTGAAATACCCTCCACTACTCCTCTCCCTACCCAATTGTTCTCATGTCTCAAGGCTCACTTAAAGTTGTTTCCTCTAAGAATCCTCCCCTAACTTCTCTGACTACAGTTGAGTGACTCTCCTTGATTTGTTACTGGAGATCTAATGTAGGATTTCCTTGCCCTTAATAGATAGGTCTTCAAGGGAAGGCTAAAATTGTTTGAGAAAGCTTCTGTCTAATTGTTGGTTTTCCCAGAAGGGGGTTCATGAATCCTGTGAGCTTTTAAAATGAGTTTGTGCATTAAGAGGTAGAGACCCCTACTCATGGTCAGTGCTTCTTGAACATTAAATGGCATGCAAACCATTTACAGCTCATTAAAATGAAGATTCCAATGGAGCAGGCATCTGGTGGACTTGGTACGGTTGGTCTCTGCACCACACTTGGTAACAAGTGGCTAAAGTCTAGTCAGTACTTGCTTGTATACAGCCACTAGTTGCTCTCCACCCTGCAAGTGGATTGCTTTCTGGATATTAAGGATACTGCTAATACTCCTTGGCTCTTCTCCTGAATTGGACTAATAGTAAAATAGTCCACTATTGGGCCTGACAGGTGTTCCACAAGTGTTAGTCTCAGTTAGGTTTCTAAGGTTACCACCAATTTTTTTCAAGGCTAACCCTTTCCAAAATTCAGAGCAGAAATCTTAGAATCACTAAAATCTTCCTGAAGCAAAACTTTCCTCTCATCTAGTAGTAGAGCCCCTAACATACTGAAATCTAAATCCATCAAACCTAAAAGCCCTCTAAGCTATACAGGAAATTCACTAATTTGTAAGACCAATTCACTATATGAGGGCATGTTTTCTCACAGAAGATGTTCAGTACAAATAAATAATTAGGCATCCATCAAAGAAGCCAGACCCACCAGTACCACCAGGCCCTTGAATGGGTAGGTTCTGAGTAAATTAGAGTCTAGAAGTGAAGTTTTATTAAAAATAAAACAAACCCCTCTAGAATGGTGTGGAAGAGTGAAAATAGGGTTTTAGGGGGAAAAATGCAACACCTGGACTCTATATTTTGCAGAAACTGTAAAAAAGTTATTTATCTAGTCATATGGAAATATAATGAAAAAAAATTCACATACAAAACATGTGTGTAAGGAATGCTTGTGTTTATAAAGAAATTTTTCACTTAGAATTATATATAGGTATATACATATACGCATACATATTTGTACTTTTAAAAATACCATATGTAACGAAAGCTATGCATAAATATTTACAAAAATACCTTTATCTAAGTAGGCCTGTAACATTTAATATTTTTCAATAAATTCATATGTAAAACATACACAAGAGTGCCAAATGGAACATATATTTTGAAATATGATCACTATGTAAAACTCAGGAATCTGGAGTAGAACACAGGTAACTGCCAAAGGAAACTTCGAACCCTTGTCATTTGAAGAAAGGAAACAATGCCAGGTCTCTTATCTACATGGACTGTTTTGCTTGTTAAATTTCTAACATCACTTCAGCAGAGTTTTGTATTTGACTTCAGGCCTCATGGCCATTTGACCCGCCAACTATTATTTTCTTTGAGGCTTTTAACACTCCACCCAAGTATTTTGCTTTCCAGCAGTTGTGTCCGCTTCCTTTTCAACTTCACCTTATCGTGGGCCGTGGTTTACAACGTTGGCTTAACGTGTACCCTCTAAGGTTTCAGACAGGCCCAGGGCATCGCGGTGATGACCTGAAGTTGATACTGCTTGGGAAAGCCAAAGTCTCCCAGAGGGTCTCAGCTTTGTGCCAGGATTTCCATGCAACCTGAGAGTCCCAGGGCTAGGGCCCGACCCAAAGCGTCGTCTCCGGGGAGTCCCAGCCACCCCTCCAAGCCAACCCTAAGGGCTGCGACTTCACAACCGGAAACGCCTCCCTTTCCTGCCTCTGAGTCCTTCCCTAGGCGGACGAATCGCGGAGGAAAAGACGGAGGCCGATTAAGAAAATTAACATTAATTCACCGGGTTCACCTCCCGCCCCAGGGCGGAGGGGCGGGACGTGCAGCGCGGGCGGCCGGAATGACCGACGGGCGCAGGTGTCTCTACAGGCGGAATTTTACGCTCGCGGCCCCGCAGCTGCGCCACTTGCGCCCCACGGTGCATCTGGGGCAGACGCCACCCGCCTCCTCAGCTTTAGGTAAACCTCTTTGAGGGAAAGAGGAAACGCGGCCCTCTGGACAGGAAAAACCTGCAGCGTCTGCGTTTCTTCGCGCGCCCACTATTCCAGCCCGGAGCCCTGGCGTCTCCAGGGAGCCAGATCCGCTCTCCGGGTTTTAGCTGCAGCTGCGAGGGGAGCAAAGTGGAAATTGACAGAACGCGACCCTCCCCTTCTCCCACGAGCCCCGGCAGCGAAAGGCCCCGGGAACTGTGGCCGGCTAGAGCGGCGCAGTCAGGTGGCACCGCTCCCCTTCCCCCAGCCTCGGCTGCCCGCCGCCGTGCCGGAGCCTGGCACGGCTAGGTTGGCTTGGTGGGATCGGCGGAGGTGGGAACACGAGGTTTAGAGCGAGTGCCCCGGCGGGGGGAGTCCTTTTGTCTTCGAGCACAATACGGACCGCATCACCTCGGGACCCTCTTGGAACCGAGCGTCCCGCGATCTTTCTTTGTGCCCGGGAGCAGAAAGAGGCTTCTACTCCGAGAAAGCCACATCCCGGGAGGTGGCAGAGGAAAGAGAACAATGGGCTTCCATTGTCCTCCGAGGGCCCACCAGCCCCGCCGCCGCCGCTGACCCCTG